>NW_024688084.1:0-333 GCF_008729295.1 Plectropomus leopardus | reverse complement strand
AACCAATGTGGAGATCACTGAAACCTGCAGTGAGGCTTTAACCCTTTAAAACCTCAGCACATTGGCTTGATTTCTTTCAAAAAAATGGAAAAAAGGTAATGAACAACTTCACAAAAGACGACACAAAAATTAGCAAGAATTTCCTTAAAAGTATGAGTGAAAAATTACCTTAAAACTAGTAAAAATAAATGAATAAAAATTCACACACACAAAACAACATTAAAAAACAACAAAATGACAGAGAAAATGTGCTTAAAAATTATAATAATCCTATAACATCATTTTAAATATGTGATTTTCTAACTTTTTGGTTTGTTTT
Organism: Plectropomus leopardus; assembly: GCF_008729295.1. Classification (NCBI taxonomy): domain Eukaryota; kingdom Metazoa; phylum Chordata; class Actinopteri; order Perciformes; family Serranidae; genus Plectropomus; species Plectropomus leopardus. The sequence continues at coordinate 14 of NW_024688084.1, read as the reverse complement.
TTTTTACAACAAAT
>NW_024688083.1:0-560 GCF_008729295.1 Plectropomus leopardus | reverse complement strand
GGTTCCTGTGTAAAAAAATTTTAAAAAGCGATGGCTTTTTAAAGAGGCATTCATGTCACATTATGTCTCAACAAGTTGGAGTAAGTGTATTTATAACATTTTCTCTTAGCTGACAGTCTGTATGCTTCATATGCTGACACTGATTACAGTGTGACACTCCTCAGAGAAGCTGTGAGAGACGCTTTTCAGATGATTTCAAGCTGAAACTCAGAACTTAACCTGTTCTTGACCAGTTTAGGTTTGCCACATAAGTTACCATGGTAATCTAAGGTTAAAAGAGAACCCCCTTTGTAGTACAAGAGATCCTGGCATTAGACTCAGCTTGCTTCGCTAAGGTACTCATCACTAATAATAATAACTAATAGTAGTACACCCCCCGACCTATAAATCACATATTCTTTACCCTTCATTGAAACAGAAACAGTAGGAAAAAAATCATATTTAATATTTGTTTGGTTTCATGACAGTGCCCTCTGTCTGAGTGAATATTTGACTTGATTTTCTTCATTTCCGTGTGATGCATATAACTCAGAATGTCTTTGTCCCTGCATGCATTCATA
>NW_024688082.1:0-328 GCF_008729295.1 Plectropomus leopardus | reverse complement strand
CTAAGCACTCCTCAGAAGCATATGCCTCAGCATTTAATTTGGCCTCCCTTCAAAGTAACTGACTAAATGTAAACATTTTGAATTCCCCAAATGGATATCAGAAATTACTCACTGTATGCTCTTAGAAAAAAATACATTTGTTCTTAAAAACAGATATAAATAAAGTATTTTGAGGATCTGGAAACCTTTTATTGAATACATAAACCTTGAACAGGTTCTGATTATACTAACTTCCAAGTACAATGTTTCATGTATCTCAGTATGTCAAAACATAAGAATTGTTTTGAATTCCCCAAATGGATATCAGAAATTACTCACTGTATGCTCT
>NW_024688081.1:0-571 GCF_008729295.1 Plectropomus leopardus | reverse complement strand
CACAGTAGGACCAAATAGCTAAAAATCAAACAAAGGAGAAAAAAAAAACAGTTAAAAAGAGTTGAGTTTAATAGTATGAAAACAATGTCAGAAATCAAATTAGGTTTAATATCACCGAAGGTGTGCCTTACTGAAGCACATACCTGTAGGACTGTTTATTATTGTAAATAGTTTATTTTAGGCTAAGGTAAAATGTGTATATGTTAGAGACATTTTTATCTTGACCCAAGGGACCCTAATAAAACATTTTTAATGACCTTGATAAACAACAATGAAGGCATTATAACTTTTTATGTGTATACATATTTCCACTTTTTTTTTCAGCTCATATACAGAGATATGCACAGATAGACAGCCTAAAACAAGAAAATAAGACAAAAAAAAGAAAGAAAAAGAAATACAATGCCAGAGTGTGTTTTATATGCATCATACTATAATTGTTAAATAACTTATAGGTTTTATTAGCTGTTTTTTTTGTTTTAAATAATCAATAGGATGGTGGTATATTACTGAAATTTATTACTAAAGCACACAAAAGCCGGTGTGGTTTTCTGACGATAACATCTTTAAA
>NW_024688080.1:0-613 GCF_008729295.1 Plectropomus leopardus | reverse complement strand
TCTGACTGAGTTTAGCAAACCTGAGAGGAAACGTGGAAACAAACAACGATCATTTTCAAAGGAAAAAGGCAGAGAAAAAAGTTATTAGTTTAAAATTACTCAAGACAAAAAGTCCCCCCAAAATTGTCACATTTTTAAGAAAATCACTAAAAACTTTAGAGGAAGTGAACTCCGACCCGTCTTTTAAGAAAAAAAAATCCCCAACATTTTAAAAGAAAAAAAAAATTGCTGACATTTAAAAAATTGCCAGAAATGTTCAAAGAAAAAACAATCATCATTTCATTTAAAAATAAATTAGAAAATATTTTTAAAAAGACATTATGACAGATATTTTTAAAAGAAAACAAAACGGCCAAATTCTTTTAAAAGTTTTTAATTTTAAGAAAAAAAGTACCAACAGTTTTTAAAGAAAAGGACACAAAAAGTGAGAATCTTTTTTTTTTTTTACGAAAGAAATCAGGCATGTTTTCTTCAAAACTGAAAATAAATCCCAAACACAGCCGGTTAATATCCGTGAATAAATAATGAACAGTCCCTAACTTCAGAGCAGTTTTTTTACAGTGAAATATGTTCCTGTGATGGCGGACGAGAACACACACACACACACACACAC
>NW_024688079.1:0-338 GCF_008729295.1 Plectropomus leopardus | reverse complement strand
TTGTTTGTTTCTCTTTTTCTTTTATTTTTTGTATTTTTGTCAGTTTTGTTTTTGTTCATTTTCAGGTAATTTTCTTGAACTTTTGACTCATTTTGGGGTCACTTCTTCGTGTTTTGCTCATTGCCTTTCTGCCGTGTTTTTGAGAGAAATCAAGCCAGTTGGCTGAGGGTTTCAAAGGGTTAAAATAGCAGCTCCTGTGTTCAGAGAGCTAAAATTTAATTTATTCTCGACAAAAAAAGTTATGTTTTTTCTTGCAGCTGTCATGTCACACTAATATTTATCCTCAGTTATTTTCCAGCCGCAGACGTTTAATCGATCGGTAGATTTAAAAGAAAATT
>NW_024688078.1:0-422 GCF_008729295.1 Plectropomus leopardus | reverse complement strand
CAGTGATAATTGGGGCCTTTGGAGGAAACACTTGAGATTCACTCTAGTGAGTGGGAGTGGAGCTATTCCCGCCTGCAATAATCCTTTCACACTGCATGCATAATAAATGTAGGAGTGCATTATCGTACTGTATATACTGTAGTGAATATTTAGACCTGGATGGGACAGTATGGGGGACATAAGACACAAAGGTGTGGCTAATGTTGCATGCATATCTATGCGTGTCCATCTGCACACATATAATGGTGTAATGCAGTGATACTCAGCTTGCTTTAATTGGGGGCCACTTTTGCAAACAAGAGGAGGCCAGGGGCCATTCACAGCAGCCCCATACATGTCTCTATGATTTTAGGACATTTCTAGAATTTCAGGACATTTCTCAGTTTTCAGGACATTTCTAGGATTTTAGGACTTTTTTTTTT
>NW_024688077.1:0-720 GCF_008729295.1 Plectropomus leopardus | reverse complement strand
GCCTGATCACAGGTCACCTGACCTTCCTCCTGTCTTTAACTCTGATGACTTCATCGTCAGACGTCCGTGAATCCTCCTCCTCCTGCAGATGTGGATGAGCACACAGTTTTAAATCAGCTGTTGACTCACACCTTCCTCCTCCTCTTCCTCCTCCTCCTCTTTGTGTCCAGGCTGTGAGAGCGACTTCTGGGGGCCCCACTGCAGTAACCGCTGTCAGTGCCGGAACGGGGCCAAGTGTAACCCGATAACGGGCGCCTGCGTCTGCACCGACGGCTTCCAGGGCTGGCGCTGCGAGGAGCCCTGCGAGCCCCACCTGTACGGCAAGGACTGCCAGCTGGAGTGCCAGTGCCTCAACGGCGCCACCTGCCACCATCAGACCGGCGAGTGCCTGTGTGCGCCTGGATACACCGGAGCCTTGTGAGTCACCGTTTGACTGTTGACCTGCTGGATGTGACGCGCATCTGTCCCTCTGAAAGCTCCAGCTGTTGAAGGGGTTTGGCTTGATTTTAGATTTGACCCTTTAACACCTGGATCGCCATCAGTTTTCATTGCATTCAGATGCCTTTCAGTTAAACCTCAGACAGCTGAGAAAAAATGGTTAATTATTGAGAAAAGTGCAGAAAAAAAGAGCAATGTAGCGAGAAGTTTCCCGCAAACTGCAAAAAATATGTAAACGGTGACAAGAAAATAATCTGAAAATGAGCTCTGTGTGTGTGTGTG
>NW_024688076.1:0-1109 GCF_008729295.1 Plectropomus leopardus | reverse complement strand
CCCTCCCCTGAAGCCAAAAGCACTTAAAAATGTATTTGACATGCCTCATGGACAGACATGACGGGAGAGACAGAACACGGGGGAGAAAACAAAGAAACACGCATGATAAACAAAAACAAAACATCGACACATATTAGAGATTCACGATGTCATCAGCTACAAAAATAAATTCACCATAATGCATTTATGTCATTTTAATTTATCGGACCCTACACATTTTGATGGGTTTTCCCAAACTTTCAATGATTTTTACTGATTCCATGACTTTTCCAGGTTTTCCATGACCGTGGGAACCTTGGAGACCACAACTTTAATCCCCCCCCCCCCCGGTCTGGTTCCCACTGAAGGAGGAAGAAAGGAGCGGGGAAGTGTGGGAATGTCTCTACATCGTCGCCACGGCGGGCAGCTCCTAAACATGGCTTTAAATTAGGGGAAAAGAAAACACAGGCTAAAAAAAGCCGGTCGCCTAACTATACTCCTGCCTGCTAATTTGTCACCACTTGAAAAAAGAGGAAAAAATAGCAACAGTTTTAAATCACGCTGCTTTAAAATGCGGATGTGCCAGCCAGCGTGTGTATGGCAGAGCGCTTAAAACACAGAGAGATTTAGGTCAAACTGCGTCGCACATACGTCTAAACCACAGCGGGAGGACTGCGGAGCTGCGCGCACATGAGAGGCCAGCAGAAACGAGAGTGTCTGGTTCTGGCCGGCCGGCCGGCTGGGATCGGACCGGTGACAGCTGGGGCCCGAAAGCCTCACATCCAAAGCCAGGGCTCACTGCCACTTGCTACATAGCAGCGCAGAGCTAAGCCCACCCCCTCCTGTCCGAGCCCGCTCTCTGAAAGATCCCCGTCCTGAACAAAACATTAAGCTCCTGCCAAATCATTCCCTCTAAAACCATCTTCGCTTTTAAGTCTGAGTCCAAGAGCGGAAGGGGCGCTGCAGAGGAGGCGGGATGGCAGGATGGTTCATCCGTCTGCTGCCGTGTCTGAGAGGGGAAGGGGTCACAGGGAGGGGGGTTTCTCCGAGCGTCCGGCGGGGGAAACGCATGAAGCATTTTCAGTGTGTGTGTGTGTGTGTGTGTGTGTGTGTGTGTGTGTGTGTGTGTG
>NW_024688075.1:0-305 GCF_008729295.1 Plectropomus leopardus | reverse complement strand
CAACTAATCATATCTTTTCTTTAAATCAGCAAGCAGCAGCTATGAATGTGAACAACTATTGTTACATTTCCCCCTAAAATGTTAGGGAATAAAAGCAGAAAGTTAAAAGAAAATGTAAACTTTAGTGCAAGCACCTCATTATGTTGTTTTTTCTCTTTTTTTTGTATATCTCTGCATTCTAATTTTTCTTAGAAAGTATAAGATTTAACTGTACATACCTGTATTTTGTTTGGATACAGCCCACTAGGCTAATAATTCATAGATCATTTTGAACAGGTAGACAAAAGTTGACAGATAAAACAAAT
>NW_024688074.1:0-943 GCF_008729295.1 Plectropomus leopardus | reverse complement strand
TGTGTGTATATATATCTTTCAGAATTGACTACGTCCTGTATAAAAGTAATAAAATGTGAGAAGGACATTCTGTCAGGTGGAGTAACGCAAACATCCAACTGTTGACTGGAAGCTTCAAGTCTACAGCAAAAACATCAACACTTCTGGCCTGAGACAAGCACCATGGGTCACGCTTTGGTTTATTTTAATTATAACAATATTTTTTAAAATCTCATTATAAAAATAGTTTTTTAAGTTCCTTATAACACTTATTTTATTACATGTTATTGTAACAGTAGTGTATTCCACTTTATTTCATGACAGTAGCAAGTTTATTTAACTTTGTTGTTACAGCATTTCATTCGATAATTTAACATATTAGTTTTTAACATTAGTTTAAAGGATATTTTAAAATATGAAGATATATATTGTGTATCTTGATGTATCCTAAAAATATTGGAATATTATATTGAAGCCATATAGCCCAGCCCTACTGTGAATGTGACCGTGAATAGTTGTCTGTCTCTGTGTGTCAGCCCTGTATATAACACCATGTAATGCAGTAATTCAATTTTAATTTTAATTAATTTTACAGCTGTATATGCCTCCAGACTGAATCCACGTTTTGCTACCTCCGAGAGGAAGTAGAGATTTTACTTAATTCATTTTCCAAAAGTAGTGTTGCTATTGAGTTTTACTCTGCAACTCAATTACAAATACATCCACTGAGCTCTGCAAACACTCAGCAGCAACCTTCCTACAGTCTGCGGCTCATGTTCAGATATCCAACAATGATGATAAACAGCTTGTATAAATCATGTTTATCGAGTGAGATCCAGCAGTGTCAGGTCTCAGTCTTTCTTCTCTATGCAAAAGATGTAATGGATCCATCATAAAGTCTAAAGCAAATGACCCCTGTTAGTGTGACCAGAAGAATTTTTTAAACTATCCGACAAAGTAAATA
>NW_024688073.1:0-317 GCF_008729295.1 Plectropomus leopardus | reverse complement strand
TGGGGATTTAAGATGCAAAATGTGATTTTTTTTCTATGTTTCTTTGGTCTGGTGGAGGACTCCTTCACTGTTAAATACGTATCAATTAAAGGTGCGAAAATAGACGCAGCAAATGGAAATATGACGTTTTTGTGAGCAGGTGACCAAAGAGAAGCTAAAGGGGTTTCTACATTTTTTTACCAATAAATTTTCCTGACTTTTTTATGTATTTGAGGCAAATTTTTAAGAACATATACTCCCTGAAATGACCGACAATACTACTACTTATTGTTTTTTTTTACTACATAAAAGCTTTTTTAAATATATATTATTTAAAA
>NW_024688072.1:0-331 GCF_008729295.1 Plectropomus leopardus | reverse complement strand
TATCAGCTGATAGTCCAGCATCGGTTTAATTTCTGATATAATAAAAACGTATAAAGTGATAACGGCCATATTCCAACTTCACATAATGTTTACAAACTAAATGCATTTTTCTTTTCAGTTTTTACTAAATGTTTTAAGGTAAACAGACGTAGTAACAAACGTTTATGCTGACATAAAAAACTATAACACTTATTTTGTTGCAATTATATGTTCTTAAAATTTAAGATTCCAGACTGCAAAAAAATGTGTCAAAGGCAACAAGAAAATTACCTAAAACTTAATTTTAAAAAAGCAAGGGAGAGATATTAGAAAATTATATAAAAGAATAGGA
>NW_024688071.1:0-242 GCF_008729295.1 Plectropomus leopardus | reverse complement strand
AGTTTAAGGTTTTGGATGAGAAAGTTTGAAAATTGGTCTAAATTTTGGGATTTTATTTCCAGAGTAGTTTGATATATTTCGGGTGGCTCTGTATGATGATTCTCTCTGTGCTGGTTTGCATGAGAGGCTTCTTAAAGGGAAGTGAAACAATGTGTGAGTGAGTGACTGCTGGAGCAGAAAAACCATCTGACAGAAACTCCTTAAAGGACTAAATCAGCTCTCACACAGTAAATGTGTCCAAG
>NW_024688070.1:0-661 GCF_008729295.1 Plectropomus leopardus | reverse complement strand
TGAGAAACGTCACTGACATTTTTCATTTTCGTTCACAGTCCGCTGTCGGGATGATGATTCGTTAATTTGTGCAGCTTTAACCCTTTAGAACCTGCATCGACATCAGTTTTGTTATGACACCTTTCACAAACATTTAAACCTTTAAGAAAAGCTGATTTATGTAAAAGAAAAAAAAGAAATAATCCAATCAGCAGCTTGGCATAAAATGTCCTGAAAAATGCAGGTAATATTTCAAAAGGTGACAAAATATACCTGGAAATTATACCTGGAAATATTTTTTTTTCATAATGCTAGTATTTCTATGTTGTTGTTTTTTTTTTTTATTTTTAGCACTTTTTAATTGTCATTTTCTTATTTCTTTTTTTCTTTTTGTGGGGGGGGGGGGTTCCTTCTTTTGAATAATTTCTTGCTATTTTTTGGGCCATTACCTGTCGAATTGCACATAGTCTTCTTTTGAAAGAAATCAAGGCAATTGGCTCAGGTTTCAGAGTGTGTCTGAACTGGACTCGGTGGGCGGAGGAGCACGCTGGCTGGAAGCAGAAACTCTGAAGTTAAACTACAGTAAGTTTGCTGTAAAGTTGACCCGGTGCCGAATAATAATTCAAAATCAGTCTGTGGTCCTGTTCACCGGCCCCCTCTCATTAAAGCCAGCCGGGTCAAT
>NW_024688069.1:0-418 GCF_008729295.1 Plectropomus leopardus | reverse complement strand
TCATGTTGTTACGCTGCCTGATAATCTCCCTCCTGTGACCAGGACCAGAATAATCCTATAATTAATTCTGTTACACTTCCATAATAAAATAGTATAAGCACGAGGGACAGCATTTCCATTAAAGGTTATAGAAACCTGGCAGAAGTTGTTGGATAATTAGGTTTTTAGCTTAAGAGCAAAGCATTTCAAATATCTGTTGTTGTTTTTTTGGTTTTGGTTTTGATCTAACTTGTTTATATTCTTCTTTTAACCATTTGAAACCTTTCTTTCAGAAACACTGGGAGGAGGCAATTAGCAACTTTATACGAAATAAAAAAACCAAACAAACAAACAAGAAAACGACCTGAAAATAACCCAAAGTAGAAAACAAACAAACAAACAAAAAAACCCAGTGAAAACAAATGACCAGAAAATAAAA
>NW_024688068.1:0-444 GCF_008729295.1 Plectropomus leopardus | reverse complement strand
TAATTACTGACTAGTAGTTTAATGTATGTGCTTATGTTAAAAGTGGTGAAGTGTAACTACAAATATTTTCACGTACAAGTATAAACAGAATGGCAGATTATTAGATCTGGGAAATTGTTTTATTGTTAGGCTGATTCTTATTTTTGAAACATATATAATACCAGACCTAACAACGCCACTGGGCCCCACGATACGATATATCACGATACTTACGTCGTGATAGAATATTATTGCTATCTTAAATTAGCTAAGCATTGCACTCACATGTATGCTCCAAAGGAAAACTTTATCAACATCTGTTTTATCGTAAAATATTAAGTTTTCTGTCTGTTCATCTCACTTGGGTTGTTTTTATTGCAACAAAATGTATCTAGCTGACTGAAAAAGCAATTCATTTGATTATCCTCACAAAAAGACTGAATTTAAATATGTAATATTAATAAT
>NW_024688067.1:0-404 GCF_008729295.1 Plectropomus leopardus | reverse complement strand
CATTTACCTGTACATTTTCTAAATAAATTAAGCTGTACTATGTCCATTTCTATTTCTGTACATCTAGAGCAACATATATCCAGAGTCAAATGTTGTGCACACACACTTGGCCAATAAAGCTGATAAAGCTAAAAATGTACTCTAATGTTTGGGGTTTTTTTTTTTTTCAAGTTTTTATTTGCACATTATTTTAAAAACAAGGCACAGAGCACTGGACGGCCATACAGACTTGATCTGGTTTGACTCAGAGTGTGAGTGTGTTTGTGTGTGTGTGTGTACTTTTATGCAGTGTGTATGACACTAACCCATCTAATGTGTGTGTGGTCAGGAAGCATGGCTAGCAGCTAGATAACTGTATCTTAAAAGTTGTATTACTGTAAATAGATGATGCTTTAAGTGTGTGT
>NW_024688066.1:0-387 GCF_008729295.1 Plectropomus leopardus | reverse complement strand
CTTATTCTAAGTTTTTAACTGTCGCCATTAATATGCACAGAGCTGTAGAAATTTCATCTGTAGCAGGCTTGTAGTTTCACTGATTTTGTTCTATGCCATTTTCAGTTAAATCAAGAAATCAAGAAAAAATAGGGCTAAAATATAAAGTGTACAAGTGCAATATCTCAATTAGCCAACCATATTAACCCTTTGAAACCTGGCTATACATCACTTTTCTTGTGCTGCATTCAGACACCTTTCAAAAGTATTTAAACCTTTGAACTCTGGGCAAATTGGTTTGCTTTCTTTCAAAACATGGGGGAAAAGACAAAGGGCAACTTGGCAATAGATTTAGAACATTAAATAAAAAATTAAATAAAATGTTAAAAAATGTCCAAAGAACTATAT
>NW_024688065.1:0-1228 GCF_008729295.1 Plectropomus leopardus | reverse complement strand
TGTTTATGCACCACGATCATCTCTGATCTGCAGGAGTTTAGTTCTCAGACACTCAAAAGTGTGTCAGTGGGTCTCATGCACATGAGCACATGCATGAGTTTTGAGTTTGAGAATATTTTGAATTGATAACCAGAAACTGAAACTTTCCACTGAAACAAACACAACACACGAGGATTTTTTATTAAAGCTGCTTCTAATGAAACCTTCAGATCTTCAGCTGTAAAACATCCAAACTGTGACCAAACAAACACAGAAACAAAAAATAAAAATCGGAAACACACACACACATTTTTTTCTCTCTTCAGCTGGAGGACGCGGCAGCAGGAAGCAGGCGGTCCAGTTTTTCTTCTTCATTAGTGTTTGTGCCTGCAGGTGTTAAATAATATTAATGACCTCCAGCGTCACTACTTACCTCTGCGCTCGGCCTCGCCTCAAGTGATTTTATCGACTCCCGACTCCTCGCCCAGAGTGTGTGTGTGAGTGTGTGTGTGTGTGTGTGTGTGTGAGATTATTCTGCTGCGATATTATCAGGAACTTTAATAAGTTGATTAGCGGCGAGGCGCTATCTGCTAACTGGATCTAGATGATGATGTTGATTGGACGGAGCGCAGCGCCATCCATCTTTCTGATTGGCTAATAACTGAAATCCATCACAGTTTCACCCGCTTTGTGTGTGTGTGTGTGTGTGTGTGTGTGTGTGTGTGTGTGTGTGTGTGTGTGTGTGTGTTGTTCCCTCCACTTAATCTGCTCCAGTTCATTTTATTCTTCTTCTTCTCTTTTCTTGTTCTGTTCCTCCTCCTGCTCATTTTAACCTTTCTCTCTTTTTTCTTTCCCTCCTTCCTTCTGCTCCTTTTGTGTTTTCAGTTTCTACTTTTAAAAGTGTTTTTAGTTTTTCCTTTTTTTTTCCCCCTTTCTCCTCTCTTTCTCTACGTTTGCAGAGCAGAGCCTTTCGATGGCGGACACACAGACAAAAGTAGGTGTTTGTTATTCTGGATTGACGTCACTTTTCTTGAGCTGCGTTCAGACGCCTTTCACGAGTTTGTAAACCTTTGAACGCTAAATGAAATCTGATTTTCTCCAAAAACAAAGTGGAAAAAGGCAATGAGCAACTTGGGAAGAAATGTGCAAATTGCAAGAAACGAAAAGACTGAGAAAATTCATAAAAATGCAGAGAAAAATCATTTAGAATTATCATTATAAAAATATTTTACTATATCTATTTATTTAT
>NW_024688064.1:0-265 GCF_008729295.1 Plectropomus leopardus | reverse complement strand
TGGCCCAAACGGAAACACAACGACACGCACACACACTGCTGGAGAGGCAACTACACACCAAGACACAGCTGGTAACACACACACACACACACACACATACACAGACAGTGTGTGTGTGTGTGTCTGTATGTGTGTATAAGTGTGTATGTGAGTGTGTATGTGTTTGTATGTGAGTGTGTATAAGTATGTATAAGTGTGTGTGTGTGTATAAGTGTGTATAAGCGTGTATGTGAGTGTTTATAAGTGTGTGTGTATAAATGTGTGA
>NW_024688063.1:0-314 GCF_008729295.1 Plectropomus leopardus | reverse complement strand
TTCTTTATTAAAAAGCTCCTGCTGGCCTCCTCCCAGATGGATCCCACTAAACGACAAAAACTTTTCAGGTCTGTGAATTTTTTTCTTCCTTCATTAAATGAAAACAGAACTACAGAGGAATTCCAATGTGTTTTCTGACTTGCTTTCTTTCAGGTCAGGCAAAGGTTTGAAAATATTTGGAAGCGCAGTTGCACCCCATGGGCAAACACTGTTTATGTTTTATGTTTGTGATATTTAAAAATATACTTAGCAGGATTTTACTTAACAATACTGGATAGAATCATACAAAGGTAGTCAGTCTGTCATAGTAGTCA
>NW_024688062.1:0-318 GCF_008729295.1 Plectropomus leopardus | reverse complement strand
TTTGAAAATTCAACAATAATTTCTGATTTTACTGTTTCTGGTTATGAGAGATTATCTCATTTTGGTGATTTTTAAAGAAAACATAATTTTCAAAAATGTAACAAAAAAAAAAAAAAAGTTTTCAAAAAAATTTGCCAAAACATTTTAAAGAAAAGAAAAGGTTGCCAAAAATAAAATTAAATTAATTTTTTTTTTTTTGAAGAAAACATGCCTTCCAAACATGTTTTTCTAAAACAAACAGAAAAAAATTTTCCTTAAAAATCACCAAAAATTAAAATAAAAAAAGACACGCCCCCTTTTCAGGCTTTCTTAAAAATT
>NW_024688061.1:0-318 GCF_008729295.1 Plectropomus leopardus | reverse complement strand
CTTTAGTTCAGGCAGGCCACAGTGTCCAACGCTGCTACTGTTGTTATCATCTGATATCATGCAAGCCTCATGAGCTGATGGCCAGCTGATGCGCCTCTAAGTATCTGATTCGCTAACTCACTCTCGCCGAAATCTCGAAATAATGTAAATTTTTGCATCTAGTGCACACCAAGGGACCGCTCTTATATATGTGAAAACTACCTAAGCTCAAGTTATCATATTGAGAAAATATCATCTAGAGATATCATTTTTCAACGATATATTTTTGAATTTCTGGTGCTAGTGAAAGTTCTGGCCTGGGCCTATAGACTGGACAAA
>NW_024688060.1:0-361 GCF_008729295.1 Plectropomus leopardus | reverse complement strand
ATACACACCACATTTTATTACGTGTGTCTTTCTGATTGTATTTATCTATTTTAGACAAATTCCCTCTGATATACAGATCATGTTAGTGCTGATTAACCCTTTGAAACCTGGATTGACATCAGACGCCTTTCAAAAGTATTTTAACCTTTGAACCCTGCGCAAACTGGTTCGAATTCTTCCGAAAATGGGCTGAAAAGGCAATGAGCAACTTGTGAATAAAAAGATTTAGAACATCATTTTTTTTAAAAGGCCAACAAAAAAAGTCCAGTAAACTGTATTTATTATTATCATAATTATATTTATCATTAAGCTACAGAATTATTGCTTTTCAGGCACCTTTTTCCAGGTCATTTCTTTCTTT
>NW_024688059.1:0-325 GCF_008729295.1 Plectropomus leopardus | reverse complement strand
GTGGAAAAAAGGCAACGAACAACAGGCCAAAGAAATGTCCCACAAATTTAAAGAAAATAATTACATTAAAAAAATGTTTCACAAAGGGGAAGGATTGTCAGAAAATAATCCCAAAAAAGGGAAAAATGTCCAGAAAACCTTATTTAAATTAGCCATAATTTTTATTTACAATTATGTTACCGGATAAAAAAATCAAATAAACACTTTTTTTTCAGCACTTTTTTAATATCTTTTTTCCCCTTTTTTAATGCTTATTTTGAGGTCATTTTGTTTGAAACTTTTTTTTTTTTTGGGTCATGTCTTGTTCAGTTGCTCATTGACCTTC
>NW_024688058.1:0-393 GCF_008729295.1 Plectropomus leopardus | reverse complement strand
CCAATCAGAGCTGCTGACACTACTGGCTGATCTACACTGACAGTAGAAAGGAAATGATGTCATGGACCGACCCTGTAGCTGAGAGAGCGATGCGCTGAGGGCTGCAGAGAAGAAGACACAACAAGACTTCAGAGCCAGCTCCTACAGAGACAGCTCCTACAGAGACAGCCCCTACAGAGACAGCCCCACAGAGCCAGCCCCTACAGAGACAGCCCCACAGAACCAGCCCCACAGAGCCAGCCCCTACAGAGACAGCCCCACAGAACCATCCCCACAGAGACAGCCCCACAGAACCAGCCCCTACAGAGACAGCCCCTATAGAGACAGCCCCACAGAACCAGCCCCAATAGAGACAGCCCCACAGAGCCAGCCCCTACAGAGACAGCCCCACAG
>NW_024688057.1:0-484 GCF_008729295.1 Plectropomus leopardus | reverse complement strand
TTTTTATGAACCCAATTAGTTATGATTATGTTTTTATGAAACCAATTCTTATTATGTTTTGAAATAGAATATCCCCTTTGGATGAATTTTCCTCACCCCCAAATTTTTAACCCTATATTTGCCAATTGTATGTATTTATCCCCATTCACTTCTATACAAAGCCAATTATGCCCTTATTTAGTGTGTTCTTTTCTTCTTTCTTTTCTTAAATGAAATATAGTACTTAAACCAATAGCCCCACCCACAAAATTCTTTAACCCTATGTTTGCCAAATGAAATATTCATTAATTTATATGTTTTAATGAACCCAATTATTTATGTTTATGGTTTTAAATAGAATATAACTTTTAGATGAACTTTCCCCTACCAAATTTTTAACCCTATGTTTGCCAATTGTAATAAATATAATCTTTCTTTTGTTTTCGTCTATGAAATCGATTATTTATTTATTTATTCTTTTAATGTTGGGTTAGGGTTAGGGTTA
>NW_024688056.1:0-393 GCF_008729295.1 Plectropomus leopardus | reverse complement strand
CACCTGCAGTTTGGTTCATTTTGGACTTTCGGAACAAAATGATTCAATGTTTTCTTTAACTTCTGATAAACTCTATGTTGAGGATAACCCTCTAAAACCTGAGCAAACCGGTTTGATTTGTTTCCTGGATAAAAGGCAAAGAGCAACAAAAGACGAAATGATGACAAAAAAATGAGCAAGAAATCAGCAAAAAGTATAAGAAAATGACGTGGGGGGAAAAAAGACGAAAAAGAAAGTTAAAAAAGAAGAAAAAGTGACAACTGTGACAAAGTAATTGTGACATAATTTTGAATATATAATTATGATAATTATGGGTTGGTTTTTTTTTGTTTGTTTTTTAATTTTTTTTTTAGCTTTTTTGCCTGGACATTTTTCCTTCGCTTTTTTTTCAAA
>NW_024688055.1:0-365 GCF_008729295.1 Plectropomus leopardus | reverse complement strand
GTATGTAAGGAAAGCAGCAACCAAATGTTGTGTCTTCATTTTGAGGACGTCAGCCAAAAAGCTCTTCCAGCAGTTAACCCTTTGAGACCTGGATGCACAGCAGTTTTCTTGTGTTGCATGCAGAAGCCACAAGCGTTTTGATCGTTTGAAACCTGAGCAAACTGGTGTGAATTCTTTCAAAAACATGAGGGAAAAAAAAGCAATGACCAACTTAGTGATAAATGTCCCACAAATTGCAAAAACAGTAAAAGGTGACACAAAAATGACCTAAAAATCAGTTTTTAAAAAGGAAAGGATTATTAGAAAATTATATAAAAAACAGAGAAAAATGTCCAGAAAAAAATAATCCACAATATTTTGTCCAT
>NW_024688054.1:0-1045 GCF_008729295.1 Plectropomus leopardus | reverse complement strand
TTTTCGATCATTTTTTCGACATGCCAAATTATGGCGTTTTTGGCCCTTTTTGCAACTTTCTTTGCTCTAGCATGACTTGGAAGGCTATTTTATGTGGTTTAAGGTGATTTTCAGCTGTTTTTGTGACATGTCATATTTTGATATTATTGCCTTACTATAGCCTTGCATTTTTGGTGATTTTTTCCACATGCCAAGTTATTGCGTTTTTGGCCCTTTATGTAACTTTCTTTGCTATGGCGTGTCTCGACAGACCTTGCATTTTCAGTCATTTTTTCGACATGCCAAATGATGGCATTTTTGGCCTTTTTTGTAACTTTCCTTGCTATTGCGTGTCTTGGCAGGCTATTCTAAGCTATTTAAAGCTGTTTTCAACAGTTTTTGGAACATGCCAAATTTTGACGTTTTTTCCTTACTATAGTCGTGGATTTTTGGTAATTTTTTCGACATGCAAAATTATGCTGTTTTTGGCTCTTTTTGCAACTTTCTTTGCTATGGCATGTCTTGGCAGGCTATTCTAAGCTGTTTTCAGCTTTTTTCAACACTTTTTGGGACATGCCAAATTTTTACGTTTTGACTTACTATAGTCTTGGATTTTCGGTCATATTTTCGACATGCAAAATTATGCAGTTTTTGGCTCTTTTTGCAACTTTCTCAGCTATGGCGTGTCTTGGCAGGCTATTCTAAGCTGTTTCCAGCTGTTTTTAACAGTTTTTGGAACTTGCCAAATTTTGACGTTTTTACCTTACTATAGTCTGGGATTTTTGGTCATATTTTCGACATGCCAAATTATACTGTTTTGGGCTATTTTTGCAACTTTCTTTGCTATGGCGTTTCTTTGCAAACTGTTCTAAGCTATTTAAAGCTGTTTTCAACACTTTTTGGAAGATGCCAAATTTGGACATTTTTGCCTTACTATAGTCTTGGATTTTCGGCCATATTTTCGACATGCAAAATTATGCTGTTTTTAGCTTTTTTTTTGCAACTTTCTTTGCTATGGCGTGTCTTGGCAGGGTATTCTAAGATATTTAAAGCTGTTTTCAACCGT
>NW_024688053.1:0-212 GCF_008729295.1 Plectropomus leopardus | reverse complement strand
GGACTGTTGGGAGATGTTGTTGTTTACTCTGTTTTTCTGTGTTTCAGCAGCTTCTGATGATGTTAGGATGTCTTTAAAAAGCTGACGTCCCTGAAACGGGACGCTCCACACAGCCTGCTGCTGAGCTCAGTGCTGATCTGAGGCTCGGTGGTTCGGACTGACGGTGGTTTGGACTGACGGTGGTTTGGACTGACGGTGGTTTGGACTGATGG
>NW_024688052.1:0-333 GCF_008729295.1 Plectropomus leopardus | reverse complement strand
TTCCCCTCAGATCCACAATCTTTATGTTGAGGTCTCGGACCTTCGGGAGGATTCGGGATTATTACAGGTCAAATTATCATACGTCGTTACAGGCGTGACAAAATAATTTAAATTCTCACACAGAGAGGTGTTTGACTGCTGACACGTAACGTCACGATACATTCACAATTTATTTCAAACACTTCCAGACAGTGGCGAGCTGAAACACGACATAAGAGAAAGAATGTCAAAGTTCCTGAACAAGAAAAAGATCCTATGTGAGAACAAATTCACCTTAACACGGTGGAAAAATAATGTTTTAATCAAAATATTACCTAAAAAATATATATATAT
>NW_024688051.1:0-209 GCF_008729295.1 Plectropomus leopardus | reverse complement strand
AACAAGGCCCCCGGGAAAGCCACTCATCTTTGCAGCTATTTTTTTTTTCCAGTGGCCACTTGTTGCAGTGTATGGAGAACAAAAAATGACACAAATAAGTACAAATAAATAAATGTATAAATTAATAATTAAATACACGAATAAATGAAAAATCAAGGGCATTTTGGTAATAAAAAAGGCTATTTCTGTATTTTTACATTTATTTATTT
>NW_024688050.1:0-287 GCF_008729295.1 Plectropomus leopardus | reverse complement strand
CTACATCACCTTTAAACTGTTATCAGAAGAAATGTAAAAAAAAAAAAAAACATGGACAGAAGGTGATAAAGTAGTAACAAAAAAGTATTTATAATTTAAATATTATCCAAAAAAAAGGAACTGAAAAATATGTATTTTTTTCCTTGTCATACAAAATACAAAAAAAAAATAGTAAAAGATGACAAGAAAATTACTCCAAAAATATTTTTTTAAATGGGAGGATCATTAGAAAATTATCAAAAAATTATGGAAAAATGTCCCAAAACTAATAACTATAATTTTAATGA
>NW_024688049.1:0-310 GCF_008729295.1 Plectropomus leopardus | reverse complement strand
GTGACCTTTGCCACATGTCACTCCTCCCGTCTCTCTCTCTCTCTCTCTCGCTCTCTCTCTCTACCCAGAGCCTACAGCAGAGAGGCTAAAGGATAATAAAGGGCATCTTTTTTTTTTTTTTATGATTAACATTTTTATTGTTTTTTAACACTGTAACAGAGCATGGAAACAAAGAATGGTAAATTCACCACAGATTTCCAGCCCACCCCCCCACCCCCAAAACAAACAAACCCCCTTAAACATTCAGCACCAACTGCTGATCCTTCTTCGGTTGCTAATATTTAACATTATGCTCTCTCATATATTGTGT
>NW_024688048.1:0-593 GCF_008729295.1 Plectropomus leopardus | reverse complement strand
GTCTCTGCGTTGGCACTCACAGACAGAAGATATGAAACATCAGGAGACACTTCAGAGTTTTTACGTCCGTTTTAAACATCTGGAATTGGTTGTTTTATGTCTTAAAAACCTTGTCGAGGATGCATGCAGCTTTCACCACGCTGGAAACTGTTCATTTTTTGTCTTGACGACACAACAAAACTGGAGTTAGTCAAAAGAGAGCTCACAAGTAAACTGATAAAAACAAATGCTTTAGGCCCGATCAGGCCGAGCGAAAAAGGCAGTGTGGCTCCTGTTTTGCAGTTCAGTGCACTCGAGAGGGTGACATGGTGATTTTTACTCCTGTCCAAACAACAAAATAAAAAAACCTTCCTGTCCCATCCTGCAGAAAATAAACAAACAAAATAAAAAAACCTTCCTGTCCCATCCTGCAGAAAATAAACAAACAAAATAAAAAAACCTCCCTGTCCCGCCCCCACCAAAAAAAGAAACTGTCCCAACCCACTCCTGCAAAAAAAAGGCTCCACAAAACCAATGATTTCACATTTTTGTATTTAAAAATAAGTGTATATTCTGTAGTTTATGCACACACGAGGATAAGAAAGGCTCAGATG
>NW_024688047.1:0-315 GCF_008729295.1 Plectropomus leopardus | reverse complement strand
AGGTGTGAGGACGACAGACGCAGCTGGAAATAGAAAGAACATCAGTCGCTTTGGGTTTGTTCTGTAACTGCAGAGCGTTTACAGAAAGAGACGGAGACACAGAGACAGACACAGAGACAGAGACAGAGAGAGAGAGAGAGAGAGAGAGAGACAGAGAGACACAGAGAGTCAGAGAGAGTCAGAGACAGAGACAGAGAGAGACAGAAAGACAGAGACAGAGAGAGTCAGGGACAGAGACAGAGAGAGTCAGGACAGAGACAGAGAGACAGACACAGAGAGAGACAGTGAGACAGACAGAGAAAGACAGAAAGAGAA
>NW_024688046.1:0-268 GCF_008729295.1 Plectropomus leopardus | reverse complement strand
TTGACGAGCATAAGACATTTGGTTTGCCGTAGATATGGGGGGGGGGGGCTGTCTGACAAATTACATGCCATCAGAAGTAGGCCTGTCACAATAATTACGTTATTAATTTATTGTTCAACATGTGTACATGACCTTGACCTTTTTACTGACCTCAACACCATGTTTACATGCATGTTTGTTTACATAAGAATGTCACCAACATGATGCCAGAATAAACAGCAGGGATTTCTCGACTATTATAGGACTGCAGCAGATTTTCCCTTTTTTC
>NW_024688045.1:0-595 GCF_008729295.1 Plectropomus leopardus | reverse complement strand
GGGAAAGAGGTGCTTGAAGATGCTGTAGAGGTTCTTGGTGATGCTGTTAAGGTTCAGTTTTCAGTTTCAAGTTTCAAGTAGCTTTATTGTCATTATATTGAGGGTCAGAAAACAATATAATGAAATTCAGGTAGCACTTCCTGAGGCATAAAAATGTTTAAACCAAATAAAAATATATAAAAATGACAAACAAAAGTATTAATTCACTAAAGTGCAATATGCAATTTAAGAAGAAAGTGCAACAGTGCTTTATGAGGGTTTAGAAGTCCTTGAGCAAGGACAGAGGTCCTTGAAGATGCCGTGGAGGTCCTTGAAGATGCCGTGGAGGTCCCAAGGCCATGGTTAGACTGACAGCCCAAAGTCTGTTTTTTTTATCATAATCAGACTGACGGTGCATGAAATGTGATTTTTTTTACAGATCAGATCCAAACCTCATCTGGAGAATTTGGGAAAGTTTTGAAAAATGATTCCATCAGATTTCTTCTGATGTGACTCCGTTTGGACGCTCAAAACAGATTTCAGATCTGCCTGCAGGCTGAGCTGAGCCTTGGAGGAGTTTCCAGACTGCCTTGAGGTTTTTGGGGGTCTTTGAATT
>NW_024688044.1:0-703 GCF_008729295.1 Plectropomus leopardus | reverse complement strand
TTCATACAAATTAATTTCTTTCTGATATTTGCGTCTTTGTTTATTTCTCGTCGCCTTCTTCCCATGTTTCTTAATAATAATAATAAATCAATCTGCTGAGGTTTCTAAGGGTTACGTCACTGATAAAACATGCAAAACAGCTTTACTTTTAATTATGTGTAATATAGATATTATAAGCGTGTGTTTTGACGTGTATTAACCGAGTGTGCAGCGCTGGTTGTTACATTAATTTGACCTGTCGTGTCTTCAGTGTCTGAATTATGATTATCGGGCTAAAATTATCATCTTTAAAGTTCTTTACTCTAAACTGTCTAATTAATATGTTTTTCCTGTTGGAGGTTTATAGTCATACACGCGGTGCAGTGAGGAGGTTGTTTTCCCCCGAGGTTTGTGCAGTGTGTAGTTGTGTGTAGTTGTGTGTCAGTGTTTGGTGATCTGGAAGCCAAATGAGGACCTGTTAGAAGACATCTGGCCGACTGAAGCCCTGAAGACAGTGAGACATGACACACTTGTGTGTGTGTGTGTGTGTGTGTGTGTGTGTGTGTGCCCTGCTGCAGACACACAGCTGCTGTATATATATATATCTTATTTTGTATTATTTCCTAAATATTCTGAATGCTTTTTTAGGCATTTTCTGTTTTCAATCATAAACAACTTTTTTTTTTTGCAGAGAAGAAAACTCTAGAAAAAGCCAGTAAACGTT
>NW_024688043.1:0-1302 GCF_008729295.1 Plectropomus leopardus | reverse complement strand
TGGGACATGCCCTTTTTTGTCATTTTTGCCACACTATAGCCTTGCTTCTTGGGTCATTCTTTCAACATGCCATGTTATGGTGTTTTTGGCTGCTTTTGCAAGTTCCTGCGCTATGGCGTGTGTCAGCACGTTATTTAAGAGAGATTTAAGCTCTTATCAATAGTTTTTGGAACATGTCATTTTTTGGCATTTTTGCCATACTATAGCCTTGCTTTTTGGGTCATTTTTTTGACATATCATTTTATGGTGTTTTGGCCATTTTTGCAACATTCAATGCTATGGTGTCTCGGAACGGTATTTAATGATGTTAAAAGCTGGTTTCAGCTGTTTTTGGCCATACTATAGCCTTGCTTTGTGGGTCACTTTTTTGACATATCATTTTATGGTGTTTTTGGCCGTTTTTGCATGTTTCTATGCTATGGCGTGTCTCGGAAGTGTATTTAATGTTCTTAAAATCTGTTTTCAACTGTTTTTGGGACTCATCATTTTTTGACATTTTTGCCATACTATAGCCTTGCTTTTTGTGTCATTTTTTCTACATGCTGTATTATGGTGCTTTGGGCCGTTTTTGCAACATTCTGTGCTGTGGCGTGTCTAGGCACGTTATTTCATTTGGATTTAAGCTGTTTTTAGCAGTTTTTGGGATATGTTAATTTTTGCCATTTTTGCCATACTATAGCCTTGCTTTTTGGGTCATTTATTCAACATGCCATATTATGGTGTTTTTGGCCGTTTTTGCAAGTTTCTGCACTATGGCGTGTGTCAGCACGTTCTATAATGGAGATTTAAGCTGTTTTCAGTAGTTTTTGGAACATGTCATTTTTTGGCATTTTTGCCATACTATAGCCTTGCTTTTTGGGTCATTTTTTAAACATGCCATACAATGGTGTTTTTGGACATTTTTGCAGTTTTCTATGCTATGGTGTGTTTCAGAACGTTATTTACTGCTGCTTAAAGTTGTTTTCAGCTGTTTTGGGGACATGCCATTTTTTGGCATTTTTGCCATACTTTAGCCTTACTTTCTGGGTAATTTTTTCAACATGCAAAATGATGGTGTTTTTGGCTGTTTTTTCAAAATTCTTTGCTATGGTGTGTCTAAGAATGTTATTTACTGCTGTTTAAAGTTGATTTCGGCTGTTGTAGGGACATTTTCTTTTTATGACATTTTTGCCATAGGGGAGAATGGGGTAAGATGAGCCACTCTTATTTTGTCCTGGAGGTAAGGAAAAATGACACAGAAACAGCATGTACATATAAACATATACCTTTATTTCAGGATGTCTCCTTTCAAATACAAATATC
>NW_024688042.1:0-473 GCF_008729295.1 Plectropomus leopardus | reverse complement strand
CGAGCAATAGATGTCTTAAATAACAGTTGAATTACAATAATGACAAAAAGGAAAGAGAAAGAGAGAGGGGAAGAGAGAGGGGGAGAGATGCACAGCAATAACGGAAACAAACGCATGTCATATTATGATAATCATAGTTGTAAAATTACTAAATGCACTCTATGATAGCATGTTATGTTATGTGCAAATAACGTGAGTGTTGATAAGAGTGACATGCGTATATGACAAGTGGAGACGTGACTCATAATAGCGGCAGTAGAAGGTCGCGTCAAGCAGGATCACGGCATTGGTGCAGCCAGGACCCACAACAATTCTGTGCCAAACTTGACAGGTTTATTTGTCATTTTGTGGCAACCATTCACTCAGCTATTGAGAAAACATTTTGTGAAGACATGTTTTCAGTTCCAATTCCTGTTATTAATTCATTATTTTAAAAAAA
Organism: Plectropomus leopardus; assembly: GCF_008729295.1. Lineage (NCBI taxonomy): Eukaryota > Metazoa > Chordata > Actinopteri > Perciformes > Serranidae > Plectropomus > Plectropomus leopardus. Next base: position 34 of record NW_024688042.1, on the reverse strand, counting down.
TTCTCTCTCTCTCTCTCTCTCTCTCTCTCTCTCT
>NW_024688041.1:0-216 GCF_008729295.1 Plectropomus leopardus | reverse complement strand
ATACTAGTAGTACTTACTACTACTGCTACTACTACTACTACTACTACTACCACCACTGCTACTATTATTGCAGTTGCCACAATCAGAATCAGAAAAAGATTTATTGCCAGATATAGTTAACACAATATGAGGAATTTGTTCTGGTGGGTTGGTGCAACATAAATATAGAAAAAAACAAACAAACAGATAAAATAGAAGATACAAATATAAAATATA
>NW_024688040.1:0-890 GCF_008729295.1 Plectropomus leopardus | reverse complement strand
TTAGAAAATAACAGACTTAAAAATAAAGTACAGTACAGTCCTACCGCGCTCAATGTAGGTGTTCAGATCACAGCCTCCCTACTGTGGTAGCAGGTTGAAGGCTCTCACAGGCTGGGCTCAGTACTGGAAAACGGTTCTCTCTGAAACCTCCTCTGACAGCTCTGAGATTTTCTCCCAAGTCTTGGCTAGTCTTTGCAGGACTCCGCACAAAAACAGACCTATAAATTAGGTCAGATCGTTACCTTTAGTTCCGCTCAGTTTCAAATATCACAATTTCATTCATATAAAAACAATGCAACTATCTATTTCTTTTATTAGTTTTCCATCCTTGCCTGTCTGCAACTTATTTCCAGAGTTATGGTATTCACGTGCTGCATAATGATTTAATTTTATATATGTACACACACACACACACACACACACACACACACACACATTGTTAGGTTTTATATTTTAGCACTCACACATGTAGCACTTTGATCTGCAGCATTTTATGTATGAAAGGTGCAATACAAATGTTATTGTTGTTATTATCATTATAGTTAACTAGTTTAAAAAGCTGCACTTGTACACTTGCCTTTTCCGCCATATCTTTGAAAGAAATTGCACCAATTTGTTTGGGGTTCAAAGGTTGAAATACTTGTGAAAGGCGTCTGAAAGCAACACAAGAAACGTTATGTCACTCAGGGTTTCAAAGGGTTATATTGCTTTGTTAGACTGCAAAAACCCTTTTAGGACTTTTTAAATCCAGTCACGGTTTGACATGTTTATTTATGCTGAAATAAGTCAACAGTAACCATGTTGGAGAATATCAAAATATATGAAGGTTTTCACAGCAGTCAGTTGTTCCTTAAAGCTAACTGATACACTTGACAACAATGTCTGTTTTT
>NW_024688039.1:0-240 GCF_008729295.1 Plectropomus leopardus | reverse complement strand
GCTGGAGGTGGAGGTGCGGTCTGCGGACAGATGATGGTCCACGGTGAGGTGAGGGTGAAGGTCCACGGCGAGCTGAGCCCCACGGGGGAGGTGAGGATGATGGGGGGGGCCCCGGGGATCACGGGGACGGAGGCCGTGGTCTTCAGCCCCGGCAGAGAGGGGCCGGGGACGAAGTTGACACTGTGGATGCTCAAGACCTTCTGAGCAGCTTCACCTGAGACCACACCTGGACGACAGAGA
>NW_024688038.1:0-358 GCF_008729295.1 Plectropomus leopardus | reverse complement strand
TTTGGCAAAAAATGAATAAATAAATTAAATATCAACAAGCATCTGTTAGATTGCGGTTCAGTTTATGCACTGAAATGTATGCATGCTCTACAGACAAATAAACAAACACAAATGTAAAATAGCTTATTTCAAATATATTCACATATTCTCCTGTATTTAGGTATTTTGTTTTACCTTTTTTTTTTTATTAAAAAATTCATTTGTATTTAATTTATTAATTCTCTAACCATGTTCTTCCTGTCTTTTTATTTAATTTGAATTTAATCACTTTTTTAAAGAATGTTCTTCATATGTATTTGTATTCCATTTATTTTTTATTTAATATTTATTTCATTCATTTTAAGTGTGATCTTCCTGT
>NW_024688037.1:0-344 GCF_008729295.1 Plectropomus leopardus | reverse complement strand
CTCAATCTGGAGACAGAAAACTCGCTGGATGTCAGAGCGTGGGGGGGTCGGGGGGATGCAGAAGGGCAGGTAGTTATTTTCATAATCATTAAATCAATATATGACCTATTTAGTTTAGTGTTTGACAAATGATTAATTGACTGAAATGTTTATTTCGAATATGCAAGAGCAAGAAATGCAAAAGAAATCCCACAAAGGCATGTTAAACAAGAAAAAAATAAAACATCAAGTAGGTTGCATACTCGAAAGGAGTAAGAAGGAGTCAAACTTATGTGCTCTCACACTCCTCCTTAAATGAATACATAACTAATCCATTTTCTATCAATTATCTCCGAGTTTCATTT
>NW_024688036.1:0-471 GCF_008729295.1 Plectropomus leopardus | reverse complement strand
AGTGTATGTAACATTAAAGCGGGCCTTAAAGGGTTAAACGTATGAAACGATTGGGAATCGATTGTCGATTCTAACGATCAACCAATTGTAATCGGGTATCGTCCTGATTGTCCAATGAGATCGTTTATCCCTCCCGCCACCTCGCACGTTCGGTTACGTCATGACGTCAAAGGTCAGCGTTTGTTGACTCGCTAAGAAATGCAGCTAAAAACAAGGAACTTCGTTGAAGTTATTTTCGTGTTTTCACGCGTTAATTTATGCTTTATGCTGACAATATAAATGAAAAAAAGACGTGGCAGCGCGTGCACCGAGGTCTGACGTCGTTCCCAAAACGAACCTGCCCTCAGGTGAGTTCAATCCGCCGTTAGCCGGGATGCTAATTTTCGCCATGTTAAACTCCGTTTACACGTGCTAAACATGTTAGCGTCTAATGTCTGCTAGCTTTGTGTGTGTGTGTGTGTGTGTGTGTGT
>NW_024688035.1:0-410 GCF_008729295.1 Plectropomus leopardus | reverse complement strand
GTTATCTCATTTTTGTTTCTGTTAAAACCCTGGCTGCAGCATGCACAGTGGTTTGTAGTTTTGCAATGGCTGCTTTTAGTAGGCCACTAAAACCTTTCCGAGGGAAGGTAGATTGGACATGGGGCAGTGACAGCACCGAGAGGAGAGGTCAAAGTTTAGAGCAAAGGTTTTACAGTTGGGAATATGCCCAATTATAGAGAGGAATTTATAAAAGGAGTGCATTTGATGATTTGATTGATTTGAAAAGTAAGCAGCTAGAAGGTTCCATAGCGGAGACAGTTTTGCATAGTTTTGTCTGTGAATACATCAGATCTACACATGGTATTCGATGGAGAAGGGAAGAATAGTTTTTTGTCAACTTTGTAGAGGAAGCCTGGACCACTAAGTCTAAGTTTTAATGTCAGGATTAA
>NW_024688034.1:0-606 GCF_008729295.1 Plectropomus leopardus | reverse complement strand
ATGTTAATTTCACTTCCTTAGATCTTTATAGCTTTTTGCGTCTTCAGCTGACTCACTGCGTCTGAAAAGAAGGAAGGATTCATTTTGGGGTTTTTTGGCAAACTGTGTCATTTTCGCCTCCGTCTGCAGCCGCCATCAGCAGTACGAGTGCAAGTGGTACATCCCTCTGGCGGACTTGACCTTCCAGACCCTGGACGACTCGGACTCGTGCCCCAGCATCCAGGTCCTGCCCGAGCACGAGATCGAGGAGATGAAGATCAAGATCTCCGTCTTAAAGAGCGAGATACAGAAAGAGAAGGTAATCCTGGCGGCTCTGACTGACTTACTTCTTTTGAGTCGGCAGTTATAACTCTGCCTCCACCTGCTGGTCATCTCTGAACATGAATTTTTTTCAGGAATATTTACACTGCATTTACAAGAAACACATTTAAAAAAACAAAAAACAACCAAATAAACATAATCTGGAGGAATTAAATATATTTTTTTATTTATTTATTTATTTTATTTTAACATAAATAAACAGCATGCACAGCCAAATAATCATGAAGATCTTTCAATCATGTAAAAAGAAAAGATAAATAAATAAACTGAAAAAAAATAAAGACA
>NW_024688033.1:0-490 GCF_008729295.1 Plectropomus leopardus | reverse complement strand
GAGCAAGAACACACTGCGATGGAAGGTGAGGACTGAACCACAACACCTGAACCACAACACCTGACCCACAACACCTGAACCACAACACCTGACCCACAACACCTGAACCACAACACCTGACCCACAACACCTGAACCACAACACCAGAACCACAACACCAGAACCACAACATCTGACCCACAACACCTGACCCACAACACCTGACCCACAACACCAGAACCACAACACCTGACCCACAACACCTGACCCACAACACCTGACCCACAACACCAGAACCACAACACCTGACCCACAACACCTGACCCACAACACCTGACCCACAACACCAGAACCACAACACCTGACCCACAACACCTGACCCACAACACCTGAACCACAACACCAGAACCACAACACCAGAACCACAACACCTGAACCACAACACCTGAACCACAACACCTGACCCACAACACCTGACCCACAACACCTGAACCACAACACCAGAACCACA
>NW_024688032.1:0-1080 GCF_008729295.1 Plectropomus leopardus | reverse complement strand
TTTGATGATGACATTCTGGGATAAGTTAGTGATTAGCATTGACATTGATTGTGACAGTTCACCTTGTAGAAATAAATATGGTTAAAAAAATGATGTCATCAGGTGGAAAATAGTAAAAATGACAGATTCCAAGTCAAAAGCCCAGAATGACACCCAGAAATAATACAATGTGTCTTTTTCTGCTTTGATGGCTGTGGGATCAAAAATGTCAGTTTGAATGGGTTTCAATGGAGCTTTTTTGGACCTGAACAGTCTGAATGTAACTATTTAGTTTCCACAGTGTATTTTAGACTTATTGTAGGAGCTGAGCTGCAAATTCACTGATTTAACAAAAATACACAATCTGGCCAAAGCGTATGCCATAAGCATGAACATAGCCAAAATTATATATATAAAAAAAAGAATGAAAAGCCCATTAAATGTGCCAAACAGACCCTAAAGGTTAATGATTGTAGGTGAAATAACAGAAGCACATATCAGTAAAACAATGCAGTTCAACAGCAGCACAAAGTACTTCCTCCAAAATAATCAGAAACAGACAGAGCTTTATAAACTTCAGCGTGGAGGATTTATGAGGACTGTTGTATTCTTAGTTTGAGGACCATATAAACTCTGGTGGTGGTGAGCTGCGTGTGATGAGCGCAGAAACATTTTGTTGTATAATATCAAATAACCTGCTGGTTGTGATTCGTAAATACATGTTCTCACAGCTCAGATTTAAGGATGAGCAGCTGCTGGAGCAGAATCTTTGTCTCTGTCTCTGCCAGACCAGCCTGCAGGTCCGGACCTGCCCGACACGCTCAGTGTCTCATGTCAGTCATCTTCGGTCGTTTTCCACGCTCATCGCTTTGCTCTGCTCCACGCCATTTACACCTGTTCACTGCCCTCACACCCTCTGCAGCGCAGACAAACTCAGCGATAAGATTTAGTTTCTGTTCCAGGAGAGCGGCCAGATACCGCGTCGATATATGAAACGGTGGTGAACTTCAGCATGGGCGTGACCCCGACTGCTGATAAACAGGTTTCACTTCTGACCCACTGAGCCCACACACACACACACACACACACACACACACACAC
>NW_024688031.1:0-408 GCF_008729295.1 Plectropomus leopardus | reverse complement strand
AAAGCTAAAAACGTTTTCTACACTGCCTACTCCACCTGGTAACGACTACAAACTTATTTTGATCTTGATGTGACGTAGAAATCCCGTTTTAATGTGAACACGAGGACAAAACTTCACAGAAAGGTTCAGGATTTACAATACAGATAGAAAAGTATTTAAGTAAGTTTAAGTAGTAAAGTGAAGTAAAAGTAAATGAAGTCCCCAGTTCCGAACACACACACACACACACACACACACACAGAGTTACTTCGCCCCCCCCTTCCCCCCTCCATTGAGTCAGCCCAGCAGTTGTCTATGAGGGTCATGTTCCTATTTGTAAAGTATTGATTAGAGCGTTTATCCCCTCAATCAGTGTGAGAGAGGCCCCCAGGCTGGACACACAGGGGGGGAGAGAGGGAGGCAGGGGGG
>NW_024688030.1:0-243 GCF_008729295.1 Plectropomus leopardus | reverse complement strand
AGCCACACAACAACAACACAAAACAACACAACAACAATAACACAACAACACAACAAACACACAACACAATAACACAACACAACAACAACACAATAACAACACAACAACAATAACATAACAGCCACACAACAACAACACACAACAACAATAACACAACAACACAACAAACACACAACACAATAACACAACACAACAACAACACAATAACAACACAACAACAATAACATAACAGCCACACAACAA
>NW_024688029.1:0-395 GCF_008729295.1 Plectropomus leopardus | reverse complement strand
TCAAAAATGTGTTGTCAACTTTTTATTTAATTTATAGAGCAAACAACGATCAACAATGGATGTTTTCCACATTATGCAAATTGTTTCTTTCAGGGACTGCAGCTTTAATTTTGTTAACAAAAACATGTACTGCAGCAAGGTCAGACCAAATAAACACGACAAACATGGACTGTTGCTAGTGAAGTACTTTAAACGGCTCCTACCTCTACAGACGGATCTAAATCTTCAAACGGGTCAACAAAGTCTGATGGACTTTTCCTCAGAGTCTGGTCAGCAGGCAGTGTGTTGTCATTGTAAGATGACACAAACTTAAAGTCACTGGTTCTTGAACCTGTTGTCAGGTACGCGTCATAATTGTAAGTGCTGCGTAAAGTTCCTGTGCCGTCAACATCTGC
>NW_024688028.1:0-360 GCF_008729295.1 Plectropomus leopardus | reverse complement strand
CCAGCTGTGTTTCACAACGTGCATGGATTGTAAACATGTTTTTTTTTTCAATGCCACTTCAAGGACAAAGCACATGTGTATTTATAATTGGACTATTGATTTGCGTATTGGTGCAAAGAGCCTTAATTTGTTCCATTTAATTTTGCAGCTGTTTAAAAGTTGAATTTCCAATTTAATTTAAGTTTACAGTTATTAACCATTTTAAACCCAACCCAAAAATTGGTTTGAGTTTTTTGCAAAAACATGGGGTAAAGGCAATAACCTTCTCAACAAGATGATCCAAAAATTCAGAAAAAGAATTGTAAAACCAAGAAATTAACTTTAAGAAGCAAATGGGAAAAAAAGCAAGAAGGCGCGGGG
>NW_024688027.1:0-212 GCF_008729295.1 Plectropomus leopardus | reverse complement strand
AGACCCTTCCTGACCCAACAGGCCACACAGCTTCTGGTTCAGGCTCTTGTGATCTCACGCATTGACTACTGCAACTCTCTTCTGGCAGGCCTCCCTGCATGCTCATACAAACCTCTTCAGATGATCCAGAATGCAGCAGCACGTCTGGTCTTCAACCAGCCCAAAAGAGCACATGTCACCCCGTTGCTAATTTCTCTTCACTGGCTTCCAGT
>NW_024688026.1:0-452 GCF_008729295.1 Plectropomus leopardus | reverse complement strand
AACAAGAAAAGTTTCTTGAGTGTATGCTCCAGAAACTTCTTTCCATCGAGTTCGATAACATTTGGAATATCTAAAAGAGCCACAAGATAAGAAATTTTTTAGAGCACCATTCAAGCTAGCATAATGCTAAACTGTTAGTCACTCCGCCGGTGGAAGGTACCCACCCGGGCACGCTCAGCTGACATAAGTCTCCAGTGCACATGCGTCATGGGCCCAGTAATGCGAAAGGTCAGGGTATTTTCATACTGTGGAAATAGAGCTGTTCTTGCTTCATGCGCTACAGAGCATCTCTAATAGGAATGAATTGGGCCCTGCCTCCACGCTGTATCCAGATCTTCTTAATACATCCATGATTTTTTTTAGGTTAGCAAGCTAACTGCACAGTCTTCTTACAGTCTGACATTACACACACACACACACACACACACACACACACACACATACACACACAA
>NW_024688025.1:0-673 GCF_008729295.1 Plectropomus leopardus | reverse complement strand
TAGTATGGCAAAAATGGCAAAAAATGACATTTCCAAAAAATTGCTAAAAACAGATGAAAACGACATTAAATAGCGCGCAGACACACGCCATTGCATAGAATGTTACAAAAAACACAACAAACACCCGAATTCGGCATGTTTGAAAAAATGACCAAAAAAGCAAGGCTATAGTATGGCAAAAATGGCAAAAAGTGACATTTCCAAAAAAATTGCTAAAAACTGCTTAAACCTACATTAAATAGTGTGCCAAGACACGCCATAGCATAGAATGTTACAAAAAAGCCAAAAACACCATAATATGGCATGTTGAAAAATTGACCAAAAAAGCAAAGCTATAGTAAGGCAAAACTGTCCAAAAATGACATTTCCAAAAAAATTGCTAAAAACTGCTTAAACCAACATTAAATAGTGTGCCAAAACACGTCATGGCATAGAATTTTGCCAAAAACGCCTAAACACCCGAATTCAGCATGTTTGAAAAAAATGACCAAAAAAGCAAGGCTATAGTATGGCAAAAATGGAAAAAATTACATATCCAAAAAACTGCTAAAAACAGATGAAAACGACATTAAATAGCGCGCGGACACACGCCATTGCATAGAATTTTACAAAAAAGCCAAAAACACCATAATATGGCATGTCGAAAAAAATGACCAAAAAAGCAAGGCTATAG
>NW_024688024.1:0-297 GCF_008729295.1 Plectropomus leopardus | reverse complement strand
TTTTGCACTTTTGTATACTTTATATTTTGTATATATAGATATTTTATTTATTTTTTTTCTGTACACACGTCTGCTATGACAAGTTAGTTCCCCACAAGTGGGATAAATAAACGTGTCTAAGTCTAAGAATCTGATCTGTATATTTTGTTTGTTTGGTTTGTTTAGGCTTTTGTACCTTTTTTTTTCCTCCCATGGGCGTTTCATGATGCATTCTATTTGTAAAAGAGACTAAAATGATCAACATATTGCCAAAAAGTGTTTTTTCTAGTATGTCTTGTGATGGTATTCAGTTTTAGT
>NW_024688023.1:0-373 GCF_008729295.1 Plectropomus leopardus | reverse complement strand
CACCGAGGCTGGATATGAGGTCTCTTAACAGCGTGGTGTTTTTTTTTTACTCCATTTTTAATCATAGCCAAGGAAGGTTGTTAGAAGAGGATAAAGGACGTGACTTAAATGTAAATTTGGATTCATATTCACCCTCATTTACATACAACCTAAGGGACCGCTCTGACCTCCGATCTCAACCCGACGCAACCCGACCCGCAGCCTAACAGGAAGTGTCAAGTGTCAAGTAATACACACATGTCCCCTCCTTCTGGCTCCGTGCTTCCACAAGCTCAGCTGGTGTTCAGACAACATGGTCGGTGGGCGAGACAGAGACAGAGCGCCGCCATGCTGCTGGGCCAACTCCAGAGTCAGCTACACACACACACACACA
>NW_024688022.1:0-348 GCF_008729295.1 Plectropomus leopardus | reverse complement strand
CTGTGCAGGAGCTTGTATAACGTCATAAATGAGAGGAACGTGCTTATAAATATGAAAACACAGCAGTCACATCAGCAGGCAGCGGTGCGCCTTAAGGCAGTTCAGGCTGGACTGTTGTGATGCAGAAAGAACGGACGAGTTATAATTATTTCTGTTAGAGAAAAGTTTGAGTGTTATTCAAACTGCAGTAATTTTACTGTCAGATGTTTTGTTGTGCTGTTAGATTTGAGGTTTGTTACTGAAACAAAGAGGAACTTTTGTTACTCCTGTTGGATTGTTAAATGTAGATTACACTACATTCCTTTGACTTGAGTGGAACAAGCTCGCATTAGTTTTATTTTGGAGAGA
>NW_024688021.1:0-1442 GCF_008729295.1 Plectropomus leopardus | reverse complement strand
TCGTATTTAAGTTTGTTTTATCGTTTCATTATTTTTTTTTATTCTATAGTTATTTCTGTGTTTACTGCAGCGAGCAGCATTTATTCACTTTGGGATGAGTTGCTGTTGTTATTTTTGATTGTTGCTCTCTTTCGTTTATCCTCAGCGCGATATCACTGTTTCTGCATGTTTGTCAAAGCACTTTATAAACTCTGTTTTTAAATGTGCCGTATAAATAAAGTTATTATTATTATTATAAATAATGTTTTATTTTTCCAGAATCAGAAATGCTTTATACCCATCAATAAAAGACTTTATTGATGGTATTTGTTATTCTTGTTATTTTTTCTAGACTGAATCAATGTTTAATAAAGTTGAGCTAAATCTTTGCAGAGAGCAGCATTACAAAAGTTACAGACAACAACCACAATTAAAAAAACCCCCAAAAACATGTAGAAATATTCAAATCTCTGCACACAATGACAAGAGCCAACCCGTGTTTCCAGCCTCGTATTTGTTCTGAACTGCGTCTGTTGTTTCCTCCAGATGTGCTGCCTGAGCAGCAGAAGGCAGCTCTAAAAGTTCGGCTGTCGGCGGTCGCTGACGAGATTTTTAGGATCATCGAGATGATGATCCGAGAATACGAAGAGATCCAAAATCCACACCAACAGCTGGACGTCACCTTAAAAACGGGGACAAAGGCGCACCGAGCAGGTACATTATAAAATTCGTATTGTGAGAATACTTTATCGATTTCGTTTTTTTTTGTGAGCAGATTTGCAGCATTTCCTTAATTCACCTTTTAAAGTGGCTACAAATGTAGTTTTGAGTGTTGCCCGGTGACTCAGGTAGCTGCAGAATAAAGTTGTTTTTTTGTGTTTTTTTTTAATTGTTCATGAGTTTATAGCTGGGACGGTCAGCTTGATATTTTCCTTTTTTTAGTTGTTTTTTTTTCTTTTTTTTTCAAACATATCAAACATTAATAAATAATATATATATTAAAGTCTGCACCTCTGTCAGTTAATTACCACCTTTCACTTTTTTATAAACAAACTTAGGGTCGATACCGGCCCCGAAAATAATCTGCCGACCCCTAAAACCGACTTCATGTTGATGCTTTTTAATATACGCTGTAACTCTGTTTACATTCAAAGTACAACCAAAAAAAAAATCCCACTGTGAATCTGTTTATTTTCACTGTGAATTAGAACAAGTCTGGTGTCTTTATTTATGACGTTTTCAGTATTTCCATGCTGAATTTTTGTAAGATTTTATTTAGATTTTCTCCACATATAATTCCCCAAATTAAAAAACAAAACATCAAAAAATACATTTAACAGAACAAAGACCCATAACGAAACAAAACCCGTACACGTATACGAAAAAAACATACGACAACTACAACAACTCATATTTATACCCCATACTAAACAAATAAGCTCAGCTCAACCTCATACCCAGTA
>NW_024688020.1:0-1477 GCF_008729295.1 Plectropomus leopardus | reverse complement strand
CACACTGTCTCACACTGTCTCACACACTGTCTCACACTGTCTCACACTGTCTCAAAGACTGTCTCACACTGTCTCACACTGTCTCACACACTGTCTCACACTGTCTCACACACTGTCTCACACTGTCTCACACTGTCTCACACACTGTCTCACACTGTCTCACACACTGTCTCACACTGTCTCACACTGTCTCAACACACTGTCTCACACTGTCTCACACTGTCTCACACTGTCTCACACCTGACTGACTGTCTCACACTGTCTCACACACTGTCCTCACACACACTGTCTCACACTGTCTCAAAGACTGTCTCACAGACTGTCTCACACACTGTCTCAACTGTCTCACACTGTCTCACAGACTGTCTCACACTGTCTCAAAGACTGTCTCACAGACTGTCTCACACACTGTCTCACACTGTCTCAAAGACTGTCTCACACTGTCTCACAGACCTGTGCGTGTGTGTGTGTGAATGTGTGTGTGTGTGTGTGTGTGTGTGTGTGTGTGTGTGAATGTGTGTGTGTGTGTGTGTGTGTGTGTGTGTGTGTGTGAGAGAGACCTCTGAGAAACAGCTGGTCCATCTCGTCCCCGCTCAGGTCGCTGTGGACGTCCACCTTGAAGCCCAGCTTGCTGAGGGTCCGGTGAAGTCTCTTGGTGTCCCTCTGGGCCCCGGGTCTCCTCCCCAGCGTCACCCCGGGGTCAAACTGTCCCACGGAGACAAGCACGGCCCTGTTACTGTCCCCTCCGTCCCCCCGGCGGTCCAACCGTCCTCTCCGGGACAGCATCCTCCTGCGTCCTGTTTGTGTCTCTGTCTGTCCGTTCAGTCTGTCTCTCACAGTGTGTCTGTCTCCGTCTCTGCTCTGCAGGTGAAGTCCTCCCTGCAGCTGTAAACCTGCAGTCACACCTGTGTGACCATATTTGGGCGTTCCTGTGCAGGTACAGGAAGAAGGATCATGTGTGTTTCTGTCACGCAGAGTTACGTAACTTTGTCTTTTCCCTCAAATGCCGGGAAGTGTCTCTGATCTGCACGTCCGTCTCAGGTGTGTCCCCCTCAGGTGTGTGTTTGCTCGTGTGGGTGAGTCAGTGAGACAGGAACTGGGTTTCCATGGAGACGGACGGTTTCAGGGAAGAGGACAGTTTGAGAGGAAGGGAAGCAGCGAGCGTCCAATCAGAGACGTTATTCAGCAGGTCACATGTCAGAGGACTTTATGAATCATTTTATTAAAAAAATATAAGAAATGATCAGAAGCAGAAATATGTTTGTAGTTTTTTAAAAAAAGCTAATTGTTGATTGTTTCTTTTCTTTTTATTTATTTACTTATTTATTTATGTTTTCATTTTATTTTAATTGAATTTTTTCTTACTTTACGTCTTCCCATGTGTCGCTCCTGTTGCTCTGTGTTGTATTTGCTCAGTTTATTTATTCTTTACCTGTAGGTCTGTTGGTTTTTATTTTTGTAAAGCACTTTGAATCAA
>NW_024688019.1:0-317 GCF_008729295.1 Plectropomus leopardus | reverse complement strand
CTACAGAATAGTCCATCTTATTCATTTAACCCTTTAAAACCTGAAGTAACATCAGTTTTTTGTGCTGTGTTCAGACACCTTTTACAAGTATTTAAACCTCTGAAACTTGAGAAAATGGGTTCGATTTCTCCTCAAAACATGGGAAAATTATACTGAGCAACGTGGCAAGACATGTACCACACACTGTAAAAAAATGGTAAAAGGTGATAAGGAAATGATCTGAAATTTAACCAGGAAGATTAGTAGATAAATGTGATAAAATAAATAAATAAATAATTAATTTAAAAAAAAGAAAAATGTCCAAAAAACATATTTAT
>NW_024688018.1:0-268 GCF_008729295.1 Plectropomus leopardus | reverse complement strand
AAACCCACGCACGACTTCCTCAAGTACGACTTCTTCCAGACCACCTCCGTCATCGGGGGCCTCCTGCTGGTGGTGGCCCTGGGGCCCGGCGGGGTCTCCATGGACGAGAAGAAGAAGGAGTGGTGAGGAGGAGGAGGAGGAGGTGTGTGCTGTCTCAGGTGTGTAACGGTACAAAGCTCCAGGTCAGCAGAATACAACACTTTATTTTGAAAAATAGCTGAAATTCATCCTGTAAAAAGTATTCAAATTAAATAAAAATCACTCTTTT
>NW_024688017.1:0-356 GCF_008729295.1 Plectropomus leopardus | reverse complement strand
GAGCAGCCCGACCCCACCTCACACTCTCATCTGTCCGTCGCTACTTTTAGATTATTTTCAGAGACGTGAGTTTGTCTGGAGACGATCACGCCTCTGATATCAGATGATCTTCCACCAACAAGCCAAAGTCTTTTCACAGTCGCTCTAAAAAAATACCTTTTTTCAAAAATTGTACATTATAGACTGTAGAATATGTTAAATGCATCCATTTATAACGAAAAAAAAAAACATTTTCCTAAAATAATGCATTGTAAAAACTGCAAAATCCAATGTACTAAAATAGAAATCTGAAAAAATCACCTCAGACAATAAAAATATAAAAGTAAAAAATATATTTAAAAAAAGATACAAAAAAG
>NW_024688016.1:0-350 GCF_008729295.1 Plectropomus leopardus | reverse complement strand
AGGTAAGAGCTGAGAGTCAGGTAACACTTGCATATAGCAATTTCCAGTCCTTGAAAAGTTTTAGCAGACTAGATATACCCCGAAAGCTTTTAAAGAAACAACATTTCTTCTGAAAAAAAACCACACAAAAAATCACCAAAAAAATAAATGATAATAATTAAAAGTTCTTTTTTGTTCCTTAAAAATCACGTAAGAAAGAAAATGGCCACATCTTTTCTTAAAAAAAATAAAATACATTTTGTAAGAAAAAATCATTCAATTTTAGAACAAATGTAAGGAAAAAATAAAAAGAAATGCCACTTTTTTTTCTCTGAAAATTCACCAGAAACTTTCAAAAAACAAAAAATCTG
>NW_024688015.1:0-531 GCF_008729295.1 Plectropomus leopardus | reverse complement strand
GCTGAGAGGAAGCAGCTCTTCAACAAAACAGGCGAAACATAATAATAATCACATAATAATAACAATAACAATAACAATAATAAATGAAATTGGGTTTGCTCGTCCTCTAAAACAGATCAGACAGTCCTTCTGTTGTATATTTCTCTCCTCAGACGTTTCCACAAACAGGTTTTGCTGATAAACTCGAATTCGAGGTGTTTTTGGCCACGTTGTGTCACTTGGACTCAGTTGGCATCACGTCACCCAGCAGCAGTGGCAGTTATTGGTCCGGTGTGCTGCAGTGCATTCTGGTAGTTGTAGGCTTTTTACCTTTTGAGCAAAAGCTCCTTTTTTCTGCTCGTGTAGCAACAGTGTTTAAAGTCTTCAGTCTTTCTGCTGATTTTTCGACAAAGATTTGATTTAATGTTCACTTTCTGTTCAGAAGTCAGCGGTGACATTTTTAGGTTGTAAAACTGCGATTTTTTTTATCAGAAAATATAGAAAACGTTCACAGTAACGTGATCATTCCTCTCTCTTTTTTCATGTAGACTC
>NW_024688014.1:0-328 GCF_008729295.1 Plectropomus leopardus | reverse complement strand
TCAGTGTACTTAAATGTGGAGCAGTTCCTTCTGTGATGAAGAAAATTGAAAATTGATTGACCATCTACCTCTAAAATGTAATTCTGTCAGGTGGGAAATATCCACCCGAATGACCTACTACTTCTATAAATGTACTTAAAACTAGAGTTGGTCATTTTCCGGTGCGCACCACTACTACAACATGTAACATTCACAGTGTGTACGGCAGCATGCATACATTGACAGGTTTACTGCTAAAAAGTTTCTACTAATACTGCTGGAAGAAGAAGTTAACACCACCAGTAACATAAACACAGAAGTTAACACAGAAGTTAAATAGTGGACACAG
>NW_024688013.1:0-281 GCF_008729295.1 Plectropomus leopardus | reverse complement strand
TGAAACCTGGATCGACGTCAGTTTTCTTGTGTGTCCCATTCAGACGCCTTTCACACGCATTTAACCCTTTCAAACCTCAGTCTGGTTGGATTTCTTTTAAAACATGGCCGAAATGCCCCACAAACTAAAAAAAAAAAAAAAAAAAAAAAAAATTAGGAAAAGGTGACAGAAAACAGATGAGAAAATTAGATTTTTTCAAGAGAAAGATAGAGATAGAGGGAAAGATTATTAGATATGAATAATATTTTTAGAAATAGGGCAAATGTCCAGAAAACAATATT
>NW_024688012.1:0-223 GCF_008729295.1 Plectropomus leopardus | reverse complement strand
GGTAAAAAGGAGGGAAACCCTTCAGCTGCACAGACAGCTGCCTTCATCTCGCGCTGCGTTCACTGCAGTCGGACATCAGAGTTCACTCTTGTTTCGGACAGGTGTTTCTTCAAGGTGTGCTCCCTCATCAAACTTTCCCCGTTAATGCAGCGCCCCCCTTCAGTGTTTGGTCTGGGAAAGGCACACGAGACTCGGTCAGTACATAAAAAAAAAAAAAGAAAAA
>NW_024688011.1:0-742 GCF_008729295.1 Plectropomus leopardus | reverse complement strand
TATTTTGATTTTTTTGTGCTTAATTTTTAAAAATTATTTTTAGTTTTTCTTCATCTTTCATATTTTTGGGTGATTTCTAGATCTTAAAAAATGCCCTTTTCATATCAATTTATTGACATTAGTTTGAAATAATTCAACAACTTTAGAGGAAGCGTGCCTTTGAACTTTTTGGTTTGGAGGACATTATTTGATTAAAAATCACCAAAAATGACCAAAAATGACGCATCACTCACAGCCCCAAAATACACAATCAAACATTACCGCTGGATTTTCATACTTTAAAACTGTGCGTGAACACATCCCGCGTATTCAGGTCTGTAAAACTAAATTCAACAGTTTCACATGAGTCAGTGTATATTTAGCTTTCAAAAACTTTTCTCGGCTTTCTATTCGCCAATTCCATGACTTTCCAGGACCGTGGGAGCCGTTTAACATGTGAGTCGCTGACACGTGGAGACTTTCTCACTTTTTAACTACATTTTTCTGTTTTTTCTTTTCTTTTTTTTTTGAAGCGTCACATTAATCCCAAAATTCAACTTTAACACCGAAATCTCGACTTTCAGAGACTTTAAATTCATTTTTGGATGAATTTTCTGACCTTAATTCTCACACGTGAACTTTATTTTATCGCTAATATCTGCGTTTGAAAAAAAAAGCAGATTTATCCCCAAAATCACTGTTAAAAACTTTAAATGAAGTCAACAAACCGACAGAAATATCTGAGTCAACGTGCTGAAACTTG
>NW_024688010.1:0-373 GCF_008729295.1 Plectropomus leopardus | reverse complement strand
TATAGATGTGTGTGTGTGTGTGTGTGTGTGTGTGTGTGTGTGTGTGTATGTATGTCTATTATGCTTTATTTTACAGTTAGGGCTGGGCAATATGGAAAAAAGTCTTATCACGATATATTTTTTTTTCATATCAGTCGACATCGATATTTATCACGAGCTTAAAGGTTCCTTTGACTCCTCAGTGAGATATGAAGATATCATCAGGTTCATTTTGGTTTAAATATTTATTTTCTGTCAGACATTGAACATGACAAATATACTGTAGAACAGCATCACCAGCTGGAGGACCTATTCTACTAAAACTCACAGAGGTCCAGGTACTAAAATGTCCTCCCAGCAAAGGTCCGAGCCTCAAACCTCAAATCAATATCAC
>NW_024688009.1:0-1196 GCF_008729295.1 Plectropomus leopardus | reverse complement strand
TGAAAATGTTTTGGTGATGGTAGGTATTTTATTGACAAAAACATTTTGATCCCAACAATGTATAAAATAACCTCCCTAAATAGAGGTGAATAAACACAGAGGGAGAACTGCCATGTCTCAAGTGAGTTTCCACAATGAAAAGAATCAACACGTCAAATGTAGTTTCTGAGTGAAAATGAAACATGTACACAGCTCCTGCTGCTGTTGACACGATGACACTGAATTTGCTGCTGATAATAATTCAACTTGAAGAAAGAAAGTGAAAGTAGATTTTGATGTTGTTGATCAGAGCTGAGACGCCATTACAGGTTGTGAGATCTCTGCTGGAAAACTCACATTTGGACAATTTCGAGACGTCAAAGGGAGATATTTTAACTTGGTGAGTCTTGCTTTTGAGAGACATCTTAGTTACTGAGACAAATGGCTGAGAAAAGTTCTGTTCTTGAAAGTTTCCTGAGCTGCCATGTGTGTTCAGAGACTTTCAGAGATCCTGTGTCTCTGAGCTGCAACCACAACTTCTGTTCAAGCTGCCTGAAACAATTCTGGGAACAAACTAACAACAAAAACTGTCCCATTTGTAAAAGAAGATCCTCAAAGGATCATTTAGACGTGAACTTTGGACTGAAGGAACTGGCTGACTCTTTTGCCGAGACACAGAAAACTGGATCATCTGAGACAGAAAAAGAAACGAAGAAAGAGGAGCATCAAGAGCATCAAGAAGAGACTAAATTGTTCTGTAAGGATGAAGACAGAGCTGTCTGTCCCGTCTGTGAGTTTTCTCTCCACCAGAGTCACAAGGTGGTTCCTGTAGAACAAGCACTCAGTGAGCTGAAGGACGAGCTGAAATCTGACTTAAAGTCTCTGCAGGACAAGAGGGACAAATATGAAAAAGTGCAGGAGACATACAGAGAAGTGAGTCAACACTCCAAGAAGCAGCTGTTGTCCACAGAGAGACAGATCAGAGCAGAGTTCAACAAGCTCCACCAGCTCCTGAAAGAGGAAGAGGAGTCCAGACTGGCAGCTCTGAAGGAGGAAGAGGAGCAGAAGAGGAGGACTCTGAGCAGAGAGATGAGGATGATTGAGGAGCAGATCTCCTCTCTGTCAGACAGTATCTGTGCTGTTGAAGAAGAGCTGCAGAAACACAAGGTAGCGTTCCTCAGCAGTTATAAAGACACTCAGAGCAGAGCCAGAGTCCA
>NW_024688008.1:0-220 GCF_008729295.1 Plectropomus leopardus | reverse complement strand
CCTTTTTTTTTTTTTTTTACCAGGTTTCCCAACTGATACTGAAGATTTAAAAAAAAAAAAACAACAAAAAACGTACGTAAGGGTCGTAAGGGTCAAGGGTTTAAGCTTTTTTTTCATACTTTGGTTTTATTTATATATTTTGTAAAGCACCCTGAAAACCTAATTTAGCATGTAAAATGCTTTTTGTTCAATAAATGAATCAACAAGAATATAATAATAA
>NW_024688007.1:0-378 GCF_008729295.1 Plectropomus leopardus | reverse complement strand
AATTTCTAAAATAATTTTAAATATCTAATTATGACAATTACAAATATAGCCCTCCGAAAAGTTTTCCCTTACTTTTACGAAAATAATTTTCTAAATCTACTAATTTCTTGCAATTTGTTGGACATTTCTCGCTGAGTCAATTATTCCCATGTTTTTTTTTAAAAAAAATAAAATTATATGCTCAGAGTTTAAAGATTTAAATACTGACAGGTGAAAGACATCTGAGGTTAAACCAGGTCTCAAAGGGTTAAACAGATTTACATATTAGGGTTGTGGTAAATATTTTCTGCACTTTTCTTTAGAAATGCTTTCACCAAACCTTAAAGCAAATAGCATGCAACTTTAAATGTCTGCATTTTGTATTTATTTTATTTATTT
>NW_024688006.1:0-315 GCF_008729295.1 Plectropomus leopardus | reverse complement strand
ATCTAATAGGTTTTTATTTTGTTTAGTACTATTTTGTTTCATTTTTTTAAATAATGTGTATTTACTTGTTTAAAAATGATTTATTATTATTTGTGACAATGGGCTTCAAAAATAAAACATATTTACTAAGGACTTATTTACTATGTGTTTGTTTACTCGTTAAATAATTATTTATACTGTTTATTATTTTCTAAACTAAAAATAAATATACTTGTTTATTTCTTGTTTACGACTTATTCACTAAGTATGAATTTACTTGTTTAATAATTATTTAAATTGTTTATTAATATATCGTGTTTTTTAAAACTAATTATT
>NW_024688005.1:0-297 GCF_008729295.1 Plectropomus leopardus | reverse complement strand
TGAGAATGTAAAATATAAAAATACAAAAAATACATGTGCTCACATATATGAGCACATGTATTTTGTGCATTTTTTATATTGTTAAATTTGGGTGCCAGGGTCTGTTTGTGTAATGAAAAATAATAAAGAAAGTATGTATGTGTGTGAGAGAGAAAGAGCTCGTTGCAGTATACTGCAGAGCAAGTCTGTTAAAAAAAAAAAAAAAAAAAAAAAGGCTGCTTGGCTGTTCCTATTGAACTTGACCTGCGGGCCAGATCAATGTATGTGTGTGTGTGTGTGTTAATGTGTGTGCGAGAC
>NW_024688004.1:0-435 GCF_008729295.1 Plectropomus leopardus | reverse complement strand
TGGATATTTTTTTCAGGGTTTGAGATATTTATCTTTAAAATTTCTGCAGACACTCCTTTAAAATGAAGGTGCACTGTGCAGCTGCCAGAATAATTATGTAAAAAAAATACAGTCAAGATGCAAACAACTTTACAGAAAAAAACTTAATTTATTACTATTAAAAGTTTCTTTTAAACTGAAAATTTTACCCTGTCCTTTTGGAAGAAAAAAATAAAATTTCTGCAATTCCATCACCAGTCACATTATGTGTAAAAAAACCACCTCAAATTAAATTAATAATAAGTCAATACAATAAGTCATGTATGATTACTGTTTGTTCGACACTTTTACAAAATGCTTCACAAAATGCATGAAAATAAAACAAAAAATATACATGTTTTTATGTTTGTAAGTTTGCAGATGTTATTTTTAGATGGAAATTAAATAATAATAATA
>NW_024688003.1:0-435 GCF_008729295.1 Plectropomus leopardus | reverse complement strand
TGGATATTTTTTTCAGGGTTTGAGATATTTATCTTTAAAATTTCTGCCGACACTCCTTTAAAATGAAGGTGCACTGTGCAGCTGCCAGAATAATTATGTAAAAAAAATACAGTCAAGATGCAAACAACTTTACAGAAAAAAACTTAATTTATTACTATTAAAAGTTTCTTTTAAACTGAAAATTTTACCCTGTCCTTTTGGAAGAAAAAAATAAAATTTCTGCAATTCCATCACCAGTCACATTATGTGTAAAAAAACCACCTCAAATTAAATTAATAATAAGTCAATACAATAAGTCATGTATGATTACTGTTTGTTCGACACTTTTACAAAATGCTTCACAAAATGCATGAAAATAAAACAAAAAATATACATGTTTTTATGTTTGTAAGTTTGCAGATGTTATTTTTAGATGGAAATTAAATAATAATAATA
>NW_024688002.1:0-503 GCF_008729295.1 Plectropomus leopardus | reverse complement strand
AATACTCAATCTAGAACAAATGCAGTGAAAAAACTGCTATGTATGGCATCATTTCTCATTGGAATAGTTTGCCATACTAAATTACTCAAAGAAAAAGCAAACAAAGTTTTAAAAAAGCAACAAAAGAAGTTAATCTTGGGTAAAGGACTGTTGACCTTTTTTTTCTTTAATTGATTTATTGAAACATGAAGCTCAAAGCATTTGGTAAGTGAGGTGATAGGTGCTGTTGTCAGTATACAGCATATGTTTGTATGTATGCACATGCTGAAACTCCTTAGATCAGTACCGAGCTTGGTAAATTAGCTTTTAGTTTTTTGCACCAAATAAATGTAACGATTAACAAGGAGTATTAAAATACACGCATGTGCCAGTAGATCATTTTAAGTATATGCTAGATTATATGGTTTTTGTTCACTGTTTCTGATTTGGTTAATTTACAGACATAATTATTATTTTTTTTTTTTTGCTTTTACTTTCTACATTTTATTGTTTTATTGCTATTC
>NW_024688001.1:0-390 GCF_008729295.1 Plectropomus leopardus | reverse complement strand
TTTGTTTTAATACCGAGCCTCCGCTGGAGAGTAAGAAAATATAGCTGCGATCAAAACATGATATAAGATATTCCAGGGTCACAACATTAAGGGGAATTGGTTTTTTTTCATAAACTGATTAAAAAAACAAATAATCTCAAAATGTTGATAAGACAACGCTTTTAAATATGTTGCATAAGGAGAATGATTTTGCTGAGTAATGATTTTAAAGACCCCGTCCACTGAAAATTACCTTTTTGTTAACACGTCCATAAAGTGTTATTTTATGTGCTATATCATGAGATAAATTAGCAAAACTAGAAATGTCCGTAAATCCAGGAAACATTCTAAAATCCTAGAAACCTCCTTGAAAACTAAAAAAACAGTAAAAACAGTTTCTAATAAATAATA
>NW_024688000.1:0-207 GCF_008729295.1 Plectropomus leopardus | reverse complement strand
TCAGGATGTCCTGCAGGAGTTACCTCCAGAGCGCTGGGAGGACGGCAAAGAGGACGGCAGAGAGGACGGCATGGAGGTGGCGTCAGCTGCAGATCCTGTGAGTTAACCAGTTTATGTACAGTTGTGACAAAAACTTTTATGTATTTTCAAGCTGATATTCGATTGCTGTTGTTTAGAGTCCTGTCTATGTATCAAAACCCTTTGAAA
>NW_024687999.1:0-216 GCF_008729295.1 Plectropomus leopardus | reverse complement strand
TCAGGATGTCCTGCAGGAGTTACCTCCAGAGCGCTGGGAGGACGGCAGAGAGGACGGCAGAGAGGACGGCAGAGAGGACGGCATGGAGGTGGCGTCAGCTGCAGATCCTGTGAGTTAACCAGTTTATGTACAGTTGTGACAAAATGTATGTATTTTCAAGCTGATATTCGATTGCTGTTGTTTAGAGTCCTGTCTATGTATCAAAACCCTTTGAAA
>NW_024687998.1:0-1446 GCF_008729295.1 Plectropomus leopardus | reverse complement strand
ATCATCTTCATCAACACTATCATCATCTTCATCATCATCAACATATCATCATCACCACCAACATCTTCATCATCATCACCACCATCAACATCTTCATCATCATCACCTTCATCGTTAACATATCATCTTCATCATCATTCACATCAACACCATTATCACCTTCATCATCATCATCAACATATCATCAACATCATCATCATCATAATCTTCATCATCATCAACATCATCACTATCATCTTCATTGTTAACATCATCTTCATCATCATTCACATCAACACCATCATCACCTTCCTTATCATCATCAACATATCATCTTCATCATCTTCATCATCACCATCATTATCATCATCACCACACCATACATCATCTTCATCATCACCATACATCATCTTCATCACCAACACTTTCATCTTCATCATCATCATCAATACTGACACTTTCATCATCTTCATCATCATCACCATCATCATCACCAACACTATCATCATCTTCATCATCACATTATCGTTAACATATTATTTTCATCATCTTCATCATCACCATCACATCATCAACATATCACCATCTTCATCAACAACATATTATCACCACCATCATCACCTTCATCATCAACATATCATTTTCATCATCACTATCATCATCTTCATCTTCATCATCATCATCATCATGTTCATCAACATATCACTGTCATCATCATCATCACCACATATTCATCTTCATCGTTAACAAATCATCTTCATCATCATCTTCATCAACACTATCATCATCTTCATCATCATCAACATATCATCATCATCACCACCATCAACATTTTCATCATCATCAGCATCACCTTCATCGTTAACATATCATCTTCATCATCATTCACATCAACACCATCATCACCTTCATCATCATCAACGTATCATCATCCTCATCACCACCATCATCATCAACATATCATCTTCATCACCACCATCATCATCAACATATCATCTTCATCACCACCATCATCATCAACATATCATCTTCATCACCACCGTCATCATCAACATATCATCTTCATCATCACCATCATCATCAACATATCATCATCCTCATCATCAACACTATCATCATCACCATCAACATCACTATCATCAACATATCATTATCATCATCATAATCTTCATCATCATCATCATCATCTTCATTGTTAACATATCGTCTTCATCATCATTCACATCAACACCATCATTACTTTCATCATCATCATCATCATCATCATCATCATTAACATATTATCTTCATCATCATCATCAACATATCATCTTCCTCATCACCATCATCACCATCATTATCATCATCATCACCACCATCATCATCTTCATCATCACCACCATAATCATCATCAACATATCATCATCTTCATCATCACCATATCATCATCATCACCAACATCAACATCCTCATCATCATCAGCATCAT
>NW_024687997.1:0-227 GCF_008729295.1 Plectropomus leopardus | reverse complement strand
AAACTTCAAAAAAGAAATTACATCTACTCTACACCACCACTATAGTATAGAAATGATAAATCCCAAAAGTATGCTTTTCAATATCGTCATAAATACATAAGTCATTGTATGTAGTGCACAGCGTGCACCGCCAGAGCTCGGCCAGTCGCACCTGGAAATTAAATCTACTATACACCAGACAATTAAAGACAATTTAACAAATTTAAACTGATAATCATTAAAGAATT
>NW_024687996.1:0-420 GCF_008729295.1 Plectropomus leopardus | reverse complement strand
ATTTTTTTTTCTTCAGAAATTCTTGTTGATTTTTTTTTTTTTTTTTTTTAATGGCAATTTTTAAATGGCAAACCCATTCACTGTCTCATGGTTTCGGCTCAAGTCTTCAGTCTTCAGTCAGTCAGTCAGATCAGACACACGCGCACACACACACACACACACTCCTGCAGGAGGATAACGATGCTGACTGTTCAATATGTTATAATAAAAGTGATGTTTAATGTGTTTTTTAGAGAAAGGTCTCCTCCAGTGTCTCACCACATACTCCCTCATATTCTGGGTCCCCGTCCTTGTCCCTGTCCCCGTCCTTGTCCCCGTCCCCGTCCTTTTCCCCGTCCCCGTACTCATCTTGATGTTAAAGCTCAGAACCTCGAGCGTCATGTTACTTTGTTACTTAAGTGTGAGACAGTTTGAGCTCCG
>NW_024687995.1:0-583 GCF_008729295.1 Plectropomus leopardus | reverse complement strand
TTGAGCCAGAGAGAAATCTACATACATCCTCTTATGTCAATGCTCATTTCAATTTAAATAAAAGCGTTTTGAAATAAGTTTGAGGAAATAAACCGGATGATGTAGAAAGTAGGATTGTATTCTCTGATTAGAATAGTATAAAAAAAAATAGGCAATTAACTTTTATTTATTTTCTTGTTTGCATACTGTGATCTTCATTTTATTCTATTAAAACTAAAATCCATTTTTAGTTTTTTTTCCAAAAATCAAAAGGTCTTTATGTTCATGTATTTTGTATGCGTTCATTTAGTCAATATAAACCAATAAAAAGACAATTACAAAAACAAATAGGCAATAAAAATGAGAATTTTTTTCTCTCAAAATGAAGGAAATAATATTTAAATAATAATTTTTAAAAAAACTTAAGCGCAGACAGTCTTCAAATCCTAAAGATTTTAGGGGTCATGCATGTGAATCTTGAGATAGAAAATTCACTTAAACAATTATGTCCTCAGTTCATAAACGCTTACTGAGTTTTTTATAAGAGCAATGATGATGTAACGCAACAAAAAAGCTCCTGTACCAACTTTTTTGGTTCAGTATG
>NW_024687994.1:0-335 GCF_008729295.1 Plectropomus leopardus | reverse complement strand
AGCAAAGGTCTAACATGTAAAATTGTTACATAAAAGAACGTACATACAGGTCTTGGTCATACTGAAATAAGTCATGAATCAAGTGTTTATATTGATTTACAATGTCTCCTATTTAAAATCACCATAGTAAATCTTTACACCTGTTATCACATTTATATAAAAAAAAAAGATTGATATGAAAAAACATTAGTGAGAAATGGAATTTATTTGCTTTAGTACTGAGAATGAGATGAAAAGGTTAATACCCTACTTATCTTTTTAAATAAGACACTACAACAGGAGAAGGTTAGCTTAGCAGGAAAATGTCTAATGCCACTGTCAATATTATTTAATAA
>NW_024687993.1:0-960 GCF_008729295.1 Plectropomus leopardus | reverse complement strand
TCAGTTTTGATAATTTTTCCATTCTTTTTCTACTAGTGCTCAGCACTACCTTAAAAAATATTGTTCCCAGTCTTACATTTTATTATAACTTGGCCACGTGTCCGGATGATGCCTGGCTTACAGGTACATGTGATGAATCAGTGGTTTGGGCGCTATTAACAGTCACCTCCGTGCACACTGGCCACGCGCAATAACAGGTGTTTTGTTGGAAAACCTCACAGGAGCGAGACAGTTTGTAAAACCGATCCAGTCAGAGCGGGCTGCCGGACATGTCCGCGCTCTGGAGCGGCTGTGGGACATGTCCGCACTGTGGAGCGGCTGTGGGACATGTCCGCACTGTGGAGCGGCCGTGGGACATGTCCGCACTCTGGAGCGGCCGTGGGACATGTCCGCACTCTGGGGCGGGCTGCCCCACATGTCCGCACCCTGGAGCGGGCTGCCGGACATGTCCGCACTCTGGAGCGGGCTGTGGGACATGTCCGCGCTCTGGAGCGGCTGTGGGACATGTCCGCACTGTGGAGCGGCTGCGGGACATGTCCGCACTCTGGAGCGGCCGTGGGACATGTCCGCACTCTGGGGCGGGCTGCCTCACATGTCCGCACTCTGGAGCGGCTGCGGGACATGTCCGCACTGTGGGACATGTCAGCACTACCTTAAAAAATATTGTTCCCAGTCTTACATCTTATTATAACTTGGCCACAGGTCCGGATAGGACGGAGTTCTGGTCCGGATCCGGATCACTGTGCGCCATTGTTGATGCCTGGCTTACAGGTACATGTGATGAATCAGTGGTTTGGGCGCTATTAACAGCCACCTCCGTGCGCATTGGCCACGCGCAATAACAGGTGTTTTGTTGGAAAACCTCACAGGAGCGAGACAGTTTGTAAAACCGATCCAGTCAGAGCGGGCTGCCGGACATGTCCGCACTGTGGAGCGGCTGTGGGACATGTCCGCACTGTG
>NW_024687992.1:0-345 GCF_008729295.1 Plectropomus leopardus | reverse complement strand
TCTCAACTCATGACTGAAATTGGGTCAATTAGGTATATAATATAACAATATATAAAACGTACTGTTCGTATTGTTAGTAAGTCGTGGTTACCAGTTTGAGTTTCATTAGTCCAGGTTTAGAGATATGTGCTGTTACAATTCAGGCTCTCCAAAAGTACACAATGGCCACACGTTTCTTAGATTTAAGGGCATTTTTCAGGATTTTAGGTTGTTTCTAGCATTTCAGGATGTTTCTTACAGTTAGGACATTTATAGGATTTTGGATGGTTCTAGGATTTTTAGGACATTTCTGGGATTTTAAGACATTTATAAGATTTTAGGACATTTATAGGATGTTAGGATGTT
>NW_024687991.1:0-291 GCF_008729295.1 Plectropomus leopardus | reverse complement strand
GAATCTCCATTTCACATGGACATCTGGACGGTAAGACGCAGTGAGGCATTTTATATTTTTTAGACATCGATGTCACGTGATACTTTCATACCGTGCGGTCAAAATCAAACATCATCTCACAGTTATTCTTTAATTATATTATGTGTGTGATTTAGTGTGTCTAACATTAAAGATCTGCAAACTATTATGTTAAAAATAGTGTATTTTTAGCTTTTAAAGGCACATAAATACCAAAAATACATGCAGATATACTTTCATACTTGAACAAAAGAAAAATATTAAATATCAAAA
>NW_024687990.1:0-369 GCF_008729295.1 Plectropomus leopardus | reverse complement strand
AAACATGGTCTTTGATGATTTTTTTTAAATAACAAAGAACAAAACCCCCAAAGGATTTGCATTGCTATTAAAGCTGGTGTAGCAAAACTGAACCTGAAAGTAAGCCAAATTTCTAGAAACTGCCATACAGCTAAAGTAATTAAGTAAAACATTTACATTTACATTTACATTTACATTATGTACACACAAAACTGTCCATATACAGAGAAAGAAAAATTAAGAGGAAAATAAAGTAAAAAGTAACACAAATCCAGAATAAAATGTCATGGGCTCATGAAAAAAATGCATGTTATTTAACACATAATTAGTTGTAATTACAGTCGTATTTTTAAGGCCTCTTATTGTGGTGCCATATTGTTGTACTTCTTG
>NW_024687989.1:0-216 GCF_008729295.1 Plectropomus leopardus | reverse complement strand
TTCACATAATTTTCTTTTAACTTTTTATTAGTTTTTTGCTTTATTTTTTATTTTAAACACTGACGTTCTGTCAGCGTTTTCATTTTCTGTGTTACATTTTTTAATTAATATTCAGCTGCATTAATCTTTATGTTGTATTTTACTGCAGATATTTGTTCGTTTTCTTTTTAACCCTTTAAATCCTGGATCAGTATCCATTTTCCTTTGCTGCGTTCA
>NW_024687988.1:0-260 GCF_008729295.1 Plectropomus leopardus | reverse complement strand
TCTTTTTAAAAGGCAACTTCAGAAGAAATGACCCAGAAATTAGTAGATACAAGAAAATTACCTAAAAATTGGTAAAAAAAAAAAACAAACAAACAAAAAACAAACAAACAAACAAGCAAAACAAGCAAAAAATTACAACCAATCAAACAAAAAAATATTAAAAAACAGGAAAGTAAATAAAACAAACACAAAACATGGAAATTACGTGGAAAAAAAACTTAAAATAATCTTAAATATAAAAAATAATTTTTTTTTTTGTA
>NW_024687987.1:0-1320 GCF_008729295.1 Plectropomus leopardus | reverse complement strand
TTTGAAGATTTTAGGTGTTTTTAGGTCATTTCAGTGGTAGCTGGTCCTGGTCCTCCGGTTCACAGCGACCACGATGACACAGAGCGTCAGCAGCAGAAGGCTGAGCACTGACCATCTCACTTTGTAGAAGGTGGAGTGAACCCCAAACGGATCTCTGTACTGTAACACTGTTTTGCTTGTTGACAGACACTGAAAAGGTTCATCCACAACTGCACACCAATACTCTCCTGTGTCTCTCAGTGAGACATTAGAGATAACCAAAGAACCACCTTCACCGTACCTTATTCTACTCATCCCCCTTAAAGACCATATATTAACAGCTCTGCCTTCTGTTCGGTTCGACTTGATGAACAATTCAACCCACCAACCCCTTTCCCAATCTTTACATCCGAGATTGACGTCTTCTCCCTCTGAGAAGAGCTCTACATCAGGAGGACCAAAGTTAGGACACACCAGGAGATTGTACTTTTTCTCACTGACAGCAGTTTTACAGACGTACTCACCTGAGTGGTTTAACGTCAGTGATGAAACCACCAGAGAGTAGTTTTGGTCCACAGTCAGGTTTGGTTGTTTTACTGTACTTACAGCCCAGCGTGGGGGCTGGTCATCACTGAAATCAGTGAGAGTGCACGGTAACACGGCCGTCTCTCCCACTGAGCGATAGATCACCTCTGTGTACACCTTTAACACTACAGAGTCACTGCTGACACACTGCTGCTGCTCCATCAGCAGACAGCTGAACTCTGTCTTAGCTGTTGTTGTGAAATTAAACACGTGAAGAGCTGATGTGTCTTTATTCAGTTGGTATCTTCCTCCAACATCGTCCATCATTGATGTCTCATTGTCCCCAAAAACTCTGCTCCATATTTCCTGTTCATATCCAAAGTCACGTTTGAGCCACAGGACGTTCAGATTGTCAGCCGCTCCCTCACATGGCAGAACCTCTGTTCCTTCAGGTGTCATTTCAAAACCTCTTCCTCGACCCACTCTCCTGCAGACGATGACAGAGCTGTTCTTGTCATGTGTGACTCTGCCGTCGGTCCAACACTCCTCTCGGTACGGGCCGGAGTCTGAGTGGGTCAGGTTGTGGATCTTGTAAGAAGAGATATTGTTTGTGCTGATGACTGACAGTCGTTGTTTCAGGTCTTCAGGTGCTGTGGAGTTGTGGGACCAGAGGTCAGAGGTGTTCCACAGGACGAGCTTCTCCTCACCAACAGACCTGGAGATCAGGCAGGAGTCGGCCTCCTCGGGGAGCTCGAAGGTGTAAGAGTCGCGTTCCTTCTTGATGCTGATGAGTTCTTGTGCATGAATGTTGTTGAT
>NW_024687986.1:0-634 GCF_008729295.1 Plectropomus leopardus | reverse complement strand
ATATATTTTTTTATTTTAGTTAAATAAAATGTTTTTTCACACCTACTTTAGTTTTTATTAGTGTCAGTATATACCATATTTTTTATTAGATTATTGGGAGATTTGTTTGGGGCAAGATTGAAGAGGTTCAGAATAGATATTACAACATAAAGACAACATCAACCATTTTTAAACAGATGCACCACATCTGTTTTGTGTTGACGAATTTGACTAAATGGACAAAGACTAAAACTAAAGACATTTCCTGTATATGTTTTTTAAATTTTATTTATTTTCCTAAGCACACAATTTTCATTTACTTTCTGATCTAAAGCCTAGTTTCAATTTGTACTTCAATTTATTGAAGTCTTTTTTTCACACCTACTTTCAGTTTTTAGTATAGTTTTAATTAAGTATAATAACCTTGGTACATACTGGGATTGAAACAAATGTAATGAACTGTCAACATCACACTCAAACCCTTACTAACAAACAGTCACCCACGCTGCAGTTTTCAACAAATAAGTCACTGAATTATGTGAAGGTAGTCAAGCCCCAAAAATCTACATCAGCATGCAATGACCACTAAGCAGATCTATAATCTTAAGTCATTATACTGTCATTAATCTGAACAAACACATGATAAATGAGATAT
>NW_024687985.1:0-523 GCF_008729295.1 Plectropomus leopardus | reverse complement strand
CCCTCTGAAGCCCAGATCAACATCAGGGTTTTTGTGCTGCCATCAAAAACCTTTTATAAGCTCTTTAACCCTTTGAACTTGAGCAGATTGATTTCTTTCACGGGGAAAATGGCAGTGAGCAACTTGACAAGAGATATCACACACATTCTGCAAGAAATTAGAAAAGACAAGAAAAAGACCTGGAAATCTGTACTTTAGGAGAAGATTAAAAACAAAAAAGGAAATATGACCAAATTATGTTTATAATTATTAGAATTTTAAATTTAAGAGTATGTTTCAGGAAAACAAATGTTTCTTGTTCTTTCTTTTTTCAACTTGTTTTGCTTATATACATTTTTTATTTTTTTTTCAAGGGAAATTTTTTTTTTATTATTAATTTCTAGTTCTTTTTTTTTGGCTTATTTTCCAATAATTTTCTTGTAATATTTTCTAATTTCCTGCCAATCTTTGGGTCATGTCTTAAGTTTCTCATTGCCAAAAAAAAAAAAAAAATCAAACCAATTTCCTTCATTTTGAAAGGGTT
>NW_024687984.1:0-287 GCF_008729295.1 Plectropomus leopardus | reverse complement strand
TGGTATTGTTTGACTGGGGAAATTTTGGGGGGTTGAACAAACCCTTTATTATAACTAAATCTTGAAATAAGTTTTTAGTTAAAAAAAAAAAAGGAAAAAAAAATCTTTTTTTGGCAGATGCACACCTTAACTGTATACCACGGCTACCCTAACTGACACCCTAAAATCCTAAACCTGCAATACTATGAAGGTTGTATCGTTTTGGACATTTTTCAAGCAAATACACCAATAGGTTCCAGATTTTGCTGCATGTCTTTGTTGTTTTGATAGTTAAATTTATATATTTT
>NW_024687983.1:0-326 GCF_008729295.1 Plectropomus leopardus | reverse complement strand
GATCACATTTTGGATTTGGATACCTGTGATGAGTACATTTTTGGATGTTATTTGTAATGAAAAATGGAGGAATGAAAACTCTTCGATGTTAAATGTAGTGAAGTACAGAGTACAATTAACAGCTTAAAATATTTAAACTGTTAATTTCACTAATATTTCTTCATTTGCTGTCGATCATCAGTATTAAAGCTTGACATTGGTAAATATTTCATTTATTCTTCATGTTATTTATTAAAAAGTCTGAATATTATGTTGTTGTTATGTTTTAAGAAAACATGCCTTGGTTTGAAAGGCATGTTTTCTGTTTTTAATAATTTGGAGATTTT
>NW_024687982.1:0-811 GCF_008729295.1 Plectropomus leopardus | reverse complement strand
GTGATTTCATTCAACTACAGCCCACGTTGAGCTCGCCTTGAAACTATCGTTTGGATCTAATCAACAGGGAATGCAGAGAAAATATGAGTGTTATCGTAAACCCTCATGAGGTAAGTTCAAAAGTAAAAAGTTTGAAAAAGGTGCTTGGTTAATCCTTTTTCCTTAAAAGCATAGGGAAATTGCAAAAGCCTTACAAGAAAATTATTGAGAAATTAGTTTTAAAGAAAATGACCTTGAGAACTAACAAAAAACCGAAAACATAAAAAAAACAAGAAAATGACATGAAAATTTGCAAAAAAAAGGAAGAATAACCTGAGAAGAAGCAGAAAGGAAAACAAGAACAAAATAACATGAAAATTAGTAACAAAACAAGAAAAAAGTAGTTTTTTTTTTAACTTGAACAAAATTGAAATTACCTAAAAAGTTTTTTTTAATTCTAATATATTGCAGTGACTCAAAAAAGTATTCAACCCCTTGGCATTTTCCTGTTTTGTTGCATTACAACTTGTAATTTAAATGAATTTTTATTTGATTTTTTGTAATGGACCAACACAGAAAGACATAATTCGCAAGATATCGAACAAACCCTTCTATGAGAATACGTTGCTTTGCTTACTGTATGTACCATTTATGTAAATCCAAACATTTCTACATCAAGCAATTCTCTATTTGCAGTCATAATAAGGTGCAATTTTAGACTGTTATTCCCACACAGCTTTTCCATATCTATTCACATTTGACAGAAACCTAGAAACTCAGTTTCACTTCCAGGCCACTCAAGTGTTTCTCGAAACTCCATTTCTCTAAGAGC
>NW_024687981.1:0-305 GCF_008729295.1 Plectropomus leopardus | reverse complement strand
CAAAGTTTTATACCCAGTTTTATACATGTAGCCGATCTACCAACTACTTTAGTAGAAAGGGGCCCTGAGTTCTTTAACAGTGTTCATTTTAGTAACTCAGACTCAGTGTAATATTAATTTGGGGTATGTAAAATTAACTGTAAATACAATGAAACAACTTTATTTGTCAAAATTTAGTTTTGATTATTATTGTTATGTATAAGGACCTTTAAACCTTGTGAAATCCCTTTACAAATAACAATGACACAGAGAAACTGTAATTAAGTATATAAGTAATTTCTCACTTTAATAAAAAATCTAAATCA
>NW_024687980.1:0-805 GCF_008729295.1 Plectropomus leopardus | reverse complement strand
TGATCAAATAAAGTTCGATTAATCAATTACTTATTTCGAAAAAAAAAAAAACTTATTTAAAATAATACAAAACAACATATTGCAAATACTTACATCATTTCATAACAATTAATCGCTTAAATTTCTCGTGTTCTATTAAATTCCCAACGACCGATTAATCGATCGTGGATTAATCATCGTCCATAATCCTAATCTTGATAACAGAAACCCTCTGAAGTTAGAAGAAGTTGGCTTCTTCAAAGTCAGACTGAATGTGTGTGAACGGGCGCTGGGCTGTCGGGTAGATGTGTTATTTGAACGCGTACCAGGATGTGGCGTAGAGCACGAAGACGCTGGCGGCCTGGGAGATCGCTCTCCGGGCTTCCTTCGACACGTTCACGCCGTCAGGGAGCTGAGAGGAAAACAGACGGTGCGGAGTTTATCTCTGAGCTGCAGCACACGGTCATTAATCACAACGAAGAGAAGATTTATTCACCCAGGGACGACAAATCAGATTTGATACACCGACCGTGTGTTTGCTTCAAAAATAACCGCAGACTTAAAGTAAATATATTTCTGCAAATTACAAGGATATGTTGTTCAGTAGCAACAATATTCAAGAGAAAAAACATTAACTTCAGTATAGAAAAGTTAAAGTTAATTCAGGGGAAATTTTGAGATACTTGTACTTTATATGTGTATTTCCATTTTATGTCACTTTAAGCTTCTGAGCAGTAAAATCATTATTTAAAAGATATCAAAAGCTTGAAGGTTTATGAGGCAGAAAAGTTTCCAAAATTGGCTTGACACTGAAAAAATCCTGTCT
>NW_024687979.1:0-743 GCF_008729295.1 Plectropomus leopardus | reverse complement strand
TTAAAACAATACTCAATATCTTCCCTATAATTCAGTTTACTGTCAAGCAATTCAATACAAGCACTGGAGGTCACACTACAGCATTTACTTTGTACTAAATGTGGCTTTGTGTACTTTTTTATTGGAAATAATGCTCAATATCTTCCCTATTATTAGTCTTACAAAGAGGCCTCGTTTGTGTTTTGACGAAGTTATCGATCCCCAATGTCTTTCCAGCTCCACCTCATCTCAAAGGAAGTTTTGTATCGTATAACTTTGGTTTTTACTTTGCATAATCAGAATATTAATTAAAAAATATAAATCAGCAAATGAATTATGATGCAGTATTTCAGGTTAAAGCACTCAGTAGTATATAGCCTAAAGTCATCATGAGCTCCAGTTTTACCAGCTGAAACGTTGAAGTGACGAACACATAATGCAGTAAAAAAATTATAATTCAATAATATAAACTATAGCCTGTATTATTCTGTAATGAGCCATTCTGTATAGTGAGTACTTTTACTTTGAAACTTAAAGTATATTTTGGTGCTAATACCTATACATTTTGAATTCAAGACTTTTATTATCTTACTTGTGACAGAGTATCTGTGTGTGTGTGTGTGTGTGTGTGTGTGTGTGATAGGTTTAACCCTTTGAAACCTGAATTTCAAGATTTTATCTGAAAATCAGCACAAAAAAACCCCAAAAAGGAAGATATGGAAAGCTAACCCATAAAAAAGCAGGTAAAAAAATGATGAAAATGT
>NW_024687978.1:0-670 GCF_008729295.1 Plectropomus leopardus | reverse complement strand
CAAAAAGGCAAATTAAGAGGATATGGCCCAAAAAATTAGAAAAAATTTGACACCGTCAAAAAATGTATTTATATTCTTTATCATGTTAAAAATAAAACTTTTATAATTCTAAAAATAACTTTCAGGACATTTTTTTTCCTATTTTTGGGATACTGTTCAAATACCCCCCCTGTCACCTTTTACTAATTTATTGCAATTGCCAAGTTGCTTTTTTCCCCATTTTTTTTAATGAAGACAAGCCAGTTTTCTCAGGTTTCAAAGGGTTAAATATCTTGTGAAAGGCGCCTGAAAACAGCAAAAGAAAACCGATGTTGATCCAGGTTTCGAAGGGTTAAAGCACAGAAACAGTCACAGACAGACGGAGGGCGTGTGTGGAGGCGCCAGCAGGGGGCGGACTGCAGCCGCTGGATGGGTTTTACTCGAGGCCTCGTCGCCTCTCTGAAGGATTTAACAGTCGTGTCTCAAAACGTCATCACGGAAGAACATTTTTAAAACATCCGAGATTCAGATTTACTTTCACTCAAGCTTATATTTGTGAAAAAAGTCTGCCTTAATAATTACATTTCATTAGATGAGGAACATAAATAACTTTTACCAAATGGTCAATAAAACAGGGACACAAGAAGAAATAAAGAAAACTGGCAACTTTAAATAAAAAATGATGATAATA
>NW_024687977.1:0-393 GCF_008729295.1 Plectropomus leopardus | reverse complement strand
AAATGACTCGTGACGTTACCTTGTTTTCTTTAAGCGTTCACAACTTCAGTAAACCAAGTCAGTCTGACTTAACTTTGTGACAAACAGGATTTTGCTGATGATTAATTTAGGATTTCTCCGAGTTTGTTTTGGTCACATGTTTAAGGAAATACAAACATGCAGAATACAGCAAGTACCGCACGGTAAACCTGGTTAACTGAAGCTGCTTAAACTTAGAAAGATTAATTAAACGGGTCATTTTTAAGGTGCAACGTCTCCAAATTAAGTAAATACAACTCGATTTTAAGGAAACTACAATTAGAAATAAAGTAAACAAATTAAGAAAGAAAGTTACCAGGTAATTTACCCTCGTAAAAATTTGCCTTTTGCAGAATAAATGCTACAGCTGAAGGG
>NW_024687976.1:0-1247 GCF_008729295.1 Plectropomus leopardus | reverse complement strand
TGGCTTTGCCACCGGTTTTTCCGCGACCACTCATTCTGATGATTTCTGGAGTTCAGACTCAGAGAAAATGTGACTTCAGTGATTGAGACCCTCCTCTATATACCCACAGAGCGCGGGACGGGTCCTGTCAGACCAACCAGAAAAGAGGCTGAAGCAGAACAGCGGGCAGTGAGTTTTGGCGGACTTTTTAAAAGGATTTTTCGGCCAATAAGCAGCGGAGATTGGGGCGGTGGGTCGCTCCTCGAGGCGGTGCTGAGCTCCAGGAGGGGCCGCTCACCAATCAGGAGGCGGAGGACTGAAGCAGCGTCACCGTGTGACAGCCGGTCCCACAGTTTAAGAGCAGCGTGTCTCCTCTTTCAGCTGCACATTTCTACTGTTAGCAGAGAAATAACAAGTCATGGCAAGAACCAAGCAGACCGCTCGTAAATCCACCGGAGGCAAAGCTCCCAGGAAGCAGCTGGCTACCAAGGCTGCTCGTAAGAGCGCCCCGGCCACCGGCGGAGTGAAGAAGCCTCACCGTTACAGGCCCGGTACCGTGGCTCTCCGTGAGATCCGTCGCTACCAGAAATCCACCGAGCTGCTGATCCGTAAGCTGCCCTTCCAGCGCCTGGTCCGTGAAATCGCTCAGGATTTCAAGACCGACCTGCGCTTCCAGAGCTCCGCTGTCATGGCTTTGCAGGAGGCCAGTGAGGCTTACCTGGTCGGCCTCTTCGAGGACACCAATCTGTGTGCCATCCACGCCAAGAGAGTCACCATCATGCCCAAAGACATCCAGCTGGCCCGTCGTATCCGCGGAGAGAGAGCTTAAATAATCTGCTGCTCCACAAACCACAACGGCTCTTTTAAGAGCCACCTCACTTCACTAAGAGCGCAGTCCTCTAATGAGAACCATAACAGCTAGAGACATTACAGACAAATAACAAACCAAGTCGTGATCAGTCTTTAAAGCACTCAGCACGTTAGTGTAAAACGGTCGAAGCTGCTCTTTTACAGAAACATTTACTTGAATTTGCACAATTGCAAGAAACAAAATAACTTAACGTTAAATAGGCAACATTGTGACGAGACGGTGCATTCGCAATAACATCTGCCCTTAACAGATGTCCAGTTTGGGGTTTAATAAACACAATCATTAAGAACTTAAATCTACATCTTATATATGTATATACCAATGCAGGGGAAAATGTAAGATAAATGTTTATGTTTATGTTCCTACTATGTATCCCTGATATCTTAAAAGCATAGTA
>NW_024687975.1:0-242 GCF_008729295.1 Plectropomus leopardus | reverse complement strand
CCGAGAGCGAAGAGCTGAAAATAACACAGACTGTAACACTTTTCACATTTTCATACACGCTCTGAATGTTTTAATTTATTTAAAAAAAACTAAACATACGGGCTCTGAAGGGTAACTTTAGTATTTTTCAACCTGGAGATTTTGACAGTTCATGTCTAAGTCACTAACGGGAGCAACATTTTCTAAAATTGTCCAGTATTAAGAGTCAGGATGCAATGTAACAATTAGGGGCATGTTTGCAC
>NW_024687974.1:0-348 GCF_008729295.1 Plectropomus leopardus | reverse complement strand
GTGAACAAATGATGGCATTTTAGCACCATTGTGGTTAAATAAAAAAAATAAATATGAAACCGAAGAAGTGCTAAATTTACAAGAAAAAATACAAAACTGAAAAAAACATCTATATTAGATTATCTGAGATGATAAAGCCAAACATTTGCAAGAGAAACCCTGAATTTGTAAGACAAAATCACAAATACATGATAAAAAACTAGACTAAAATATTCTCTGGGAGTTTACAGTCAAAAATATGCAAGAAAGAAAATCAGAAATTCTCTGAGATTATAGTTGTAAATTTACTAGAATAATTTCTGACATTAAATCACAAATTTATGAGACAAACTAAAATATTTTCTGATT
>NW_024687973.1:0-395 GCF_008729295.1 Plectropomus leopardus | reverse complement strand
CAGATTAGTGTCTTTGTCTGAAAATGTCTCAGATTAGTGTCTTTGTCTGAAAATGTCTCAGATTAGTGTCTTTGTCCAAAAATGTCTCAGATTAGTGTCTTTGTCTGAAAATGTCTCAGATTAGTGTCTTTGACTGAAAATGTCTCAGATTAGTGTCTTTGTCTGAAAATGTCTCAGATTAGTGTCTTAGACAGAAAATGTCTCCGGTTCGTGTCTTTGACTGAAAATGTCTCCGGTTCGTGTCTTTGGGTCTCTGACGTACTCCCAAAAGTGTTTGAAATGTTTGCAGAGGACAAACAAACTGTTTAAATTCACAAACTAAACAGACGAAGATCAAATATTTATTTTACTGAAGTCAATTTATATCCGATTAATCAATGAGTCCAGCACAAAGT
>NW_024687972.1:0-236 GCF_008729295.1 Plectropomus leopardus | reverse complement strand
TAAACACAAATTCACGAGCTGTTTGCTCACTTTGGGAGCTGGACACATCCGAAATCCTCTCTGGGTTTTTCGCTCCTGTGGTTGATTTTGGATCAGACGAGCCGCAACTAACGATTCTCTTCAATTTAACGTTTTCAAGATTAATCGATTAACCCTTTGAAACCTGGATGGACATCAGTTGTCTTGTGCTGCATTCAGCTGCTTTTCAACCTTGAAAATCTGAGCAGGCCGGTTTG
>NW_024687971.1:0-304 GCF_008729295.1 Plectropomus leopardus | reverse complement strand
GAGCCTCCCTGAGTGACTGGCAGAAAATGCATGACCCTTACACCAACACATTTTTACACATACCTTTTGATGTCAAAGTATGTTTTCTTAAAAATAAAAAAAAACTACAAAAAAAAACAAATTGCCACACTTTTTTTAAAATTTTAAAGATAGAAATTTTTTTTAAGATTTTTTTTAAAGACAGGAATAAATAATCCAAAAAAATGCAAAACAAATCAGCAACATCAATTTTTTTAAAGGACATAAAAAAGCCAAACATCAGAAAAAAAATTCACTAAAAAAATGGTTAAAGACAAAAAATACA
>NW_024687970.1:0-344 GCF_008729295.1 Plectropomus leopardus | reverse complement strand
GTCTTTGTGAACAGACGCAGACACGGGGACTGAGTGATGAATGACGGTGCTTGTGTTAGCTAACGGTGCTAGTAGCCTGTTTAACACCCACTGTGGACAGTCGAGTTTTGACAGTTAACACCGCAGCCAACGAGCTACAGTTAGTGCCGTAATGATCTTACATCACATGATTAACCGCACTGCTGCTGTCATCAAATGATAATGTAATATTTCCAGCTGGTGGTGTAATGTTAAGGTGCAATAGTGGAAAGTAACTAAGTAACGTTACACTTGCTCAAGCACTACACTACTTTTACATTACATTTTCTCCATACTTCTACCAATAGCCTTAGCCAGATGTTATA
>NW_024687969.1:0-358 GCF_008729295.1 Plectropomus leopardus | reverse complement strand
AGACGTCCCGTAGAAACGAGAAGAAAGTATCACAGTGCAGTGAAGTATTGATTATTTGGTGATTTATAATCACGCCGTCACTCACTAATTCTGCATTTTCATCGTCTTCCACTTCCGCCTCATCGTCTTCGTCCTCAGTCGTCACGTCATCCACCACATCTTCATCCACAGCCTCTGCCTCCTCATCCTCCGTCAGATCCTGGGCGCTCGCCACCGGCCCTAAAACAACAATAACAACAACAACAACACTTTTTTCATGCATTTCATGTCATTTATAAGCCTGTACATAATGACAATTTTTTTTAAGCTCTTTAACCTTTGGGGACTGTCTGGTGCATTTTATGCCTTTTTGTTCTCC
>NW_024687968.1:0-635 GCF_008729295.1 Plectropomus leopardus | reverse complement strand
ATCTAATTTCCCTTTTATTTTATTTGAAATGACTGAATAAAAATGCATGGACAGATATGGCTATTTAAGTGTATATAAATATGTGTAAGTAAGTACATATATGAGGGCATACAGAGAATTGTGGATATACTTGTCCTTTCAGTTTTTTTTTAGTTTTTTTTTATGTTAGGCTGATTTGTAATGACTTTTATTATTTTTTTAAAAATAAAAAAAAATGTAAATGAAACCACAAAGAATTTAACAGACATTGTGCCTGTATTTAAAAAAAGAGAGAATTAAAAGAGAGAGCGAGACAGACAATGGGACGCATGGATGTACAATCAAAAACACAATGCTCCAGCCATTGCTATCTCTGGCACCAAGGCATACAAAAGGCCAAAAAAAGTTCAGAGTCATACATTTCTTAAAAAATGTGCTCTGTGCAGGAGATGGCCAGTCTGAAGAGACAGTTTGCTGAGCTGCTGTCTGACATTGGCTTCATCAAGGAGGGACTGAGAGCAAGGGTTATAGAGCGCATGTGCTCTAAAGGTACAGATGGTGTTCTGGAGGCGACCGGCCCCGAGGTAACACACACACACACACACACAGTACATTTACAAGTACATTTACAAAAGTATCTGATAATAATATAAATA
>NW_024687967.1:0-355 GCF_008729295.1 Plectropomus leopardus | reverse complement strand
CATGGCTCTCTGCATCAGCCAGGTGGCCAGGTGGACGCCGACGAAGGCGCCGCCGGCCGCCCACAGCCAGTTCCTCCGGAGCCAGCCGCCGGGCTTCATCCCGACCGTCTGCGGGCGACAAAGAGTGAAGAGACATCTCAAAGAGTTAAATTTGGACGCTCGGACGAGTTTGACGACACGTTTCCTACAAATCAGGGAGTTATCTTTGTTTCAAAATTTAACCCTTTAAAACCTGAATCATCAATCTGCTCCTTTGTGCTGCGTCTCGACACCTTTAACGTGATTTTAACCCTTTAAAACCCGCGAAGATTGGTCTGATTTTTTCTTTCTTCCCAAAAACAGGCAATCAGCAACT
>NW_024687966.1:0-413 GCF_008729295.1 Plectropomus leopardus | reverse complement strand
GTTTCGTGAGATTGACAGGAAATCAGGTTTGAGGTCTGCACCTCCTCATAAATCCAGCTTCTGGTTTCTGTAAAAAGTCACAGTCAGTTTCTGTGTCACAGATCCAGCAGCTGTGGCGGTAAATAAGTACACTCCAGTACTGCACGTAAGCACTTTAGTATTTCCATTTTTACCTCCATCTCAGAGGTAGTTATTGTACAGTTTACTGCATTACATTTCTCTGACAGCAGATGACAGTTTTTCCTTCCTGTGACGTGAAAACTACGAATCTCCAGATGTCGAATATTTGTAATAAACTGACGGATGAAATGTTTCTTTATGCGATGAATAAATTCTCCTCCTTCTTAAGCTAAATAAAGTCTGTAAAAAACAAATAAATAAACATTTCTGCAGCAGCCTCATGCACGTTTCTA
>NW_024687965.1:0-1677 GCF_008729295.1 Plectropomus leopardus | reverse complement strand
AAGAATAACAACCAACCCTCCTAACTTTCTGCCAATCACAGGTGAGTCTTCTCATGCAAATCACTGTGATAGGCAGCAACAAGAGACTGACAGGCTTAACGTCAAAGCATCTCATATTACAGGCATGGTGTGTTCACTGACCTGAAGAAAACTGGTAACTCTGAACTCTCTAACTGATCCCTTCCTTAATTAAGCATAACTGCCTTAACACTGTGAACCTGACATCATAATTAACATAAACATGTCAGTCAGTCCGTTACAGTATTTTATTTTTGTATTATATTTTAATTTTTTTTTTTTGAATATTACCCTTATAAACGTAAGTAACCCATTCAAACACCTAAACCATCTGTTTTGGGTTTCCGCCTCTGACAGTATACTTTTAAATGTTGGCTGGTTTTTTGACAGATTTTAATAGCGCAGTCACTGCTCTATCCAGCTTTGTTGGATTTTCCAGCGACACAAGGACGTCTGCCCCTTGATAACTGTCCAAAGAATGGGGTGCTCAAATTTTTCAGAAGAAAAACTAAAAGGCTAGAGTGTTCTGTCAGGATGGATGGGATATTTTAAATATAACGGGTTTGTACTTTGAGTCCTTGTTGAGCAAGAGTGACGATTCTCTTTCGTCGAGTCAACGGACCAGTGTGCTAGGTACCTTGAATGTCTACCAATTTTCATGGTGATTCATCCACTAGTTTTTGATGTATTTCACTCAAAATCATAAATATCAACCTCATGGTGGTACTGGATGAAAAGTCAGGGATTCAGTTTTGAAGTTATTTGGATTGATCTGCACCAAAGTTATAAACCTGCATAATTTTTAGCCATGCAGCCCCTAGCTAAAGACTTGCTATTTATTTTCTGAAATCATACACCTTTGTTATACAGATGAACAAGTCAAACAGTGTCCTGTTGTTGATAATTGTGCTGCTACTCTTGAGTTGATGTTTCATTTTGAGTTAAGCTTTTTAATTTTGTGTTTGATCCATTATTAAAGTGACTAGACAATCGGCAGCCTTTCATTTGAGTAAAATCATGGACATTGTGTGAGACCTGAAGCTTTGTACACAGATCTTATCATCATACTCTTTTGGGATAGGTTAGGCATACTCCAGGCACAGTTTATACTGAATCATAGCTGCAATGTTGTGTTGTGCTTGTTATCTGCTGCACTAGCTAAAGGGAGATTGCAGTAATTATCCATTTTATGGCAGATTTCTAGAAAAATTACAACTAATGGACAAGCTTGAAGTAATTCTTTAAGCTTCCGATATCAGTTTACAGCTCAGCATAATGCACCATGACGAGTCACATTGCATTGGGAAAAATCTTCTTTCCTATTTAGTCAAGCTGAAATAGCACCCTCACTTGAACTGGCAAACAGTGCACAAGTCACTGAAAGTCCTCTTGAGATAACTTAACGCGCAGCAAGGACTTCAGTGAACGCAGCGATCCCTGAGGTACTCTGCATGATCCCAGATTGGGCTCACGATGGGACGTGGGAGTAAGAAGCAAGCAGGAGGAGGGTGAGGTGTGTTGCAAGATTGATGGCGGGGTGATATCTACGCATAGATCAAGTAACTTAAACAATTTCTGAACCAGAGCACTTGTCAATCACAATAGATCTTGAGTTGCGGGGGTGGAGGGAGATGTAGATGAAGATGAGTAGGGAGCGAG
>NW_024687964.1:0-372 GCF_008729295.1 Plectropomus leopardus | reverse complement strand
CTAGTTTAAACTTCACAAGCCATGGACGCCCGACGCTGCTACAACAGCTTAACAACAGTCCGGCAAAAAAGACGATGAAACTGAGAAGACAAGAGACAAAAGAACACAGTTTTAACCACCAGCTGAAACCGAAGATGTGGACAGTGGACTGAAAACACTGTGGCACACAACTGCACTCGGATTATTGTGATCATTATCATAGGTACCATATCTTATTTTTGGCATTGTGCAAAGAAATTTTAAAAAAAAGAAACTCTTTCAGCTCCAAGTATAAATAGTCTAAAAGTCTCCATTTCTAAATGCTGTATGCCGGCAGAGTCTTTGTGAAGAACTGGAAATCAAGGAGTGAAAATAAAAAAACAGAAATGGCTA
>NW_024687963.1:0-445 GCF_008729295.1 Plectropomus leopardus | reverse complement strand
TTATTTGTAAATGAATTTCTTCATTTCTTGTCTCGTGTGTCCTCCGCACTCGTCCGTTACGCCGTCTCTAATCAGTCCACACAGAGGACACCTCCCTGCTCCTCCCTCTAACTGCATCATCTCGCTGTCATCAACACATTTATCCCTCCGGTTAGTCATGTATCTCCTGTGCTGTCCTTTCTTTATCTCCACCAGGCCGACGTCCAAATTCCTCCCGATGTCGACCCTCCACTTCAAACAACATGCAGCGAGTTGTCTGACACGACCGTGCTTAACCCTTTCAAACCTAAGAAAATGGGTTTGATTTTCTTTAAACATTGGAAAAAGGGAAAAGGTAACTTAAGGAAAATGACCCAAAAAAGTGCCAAAAATGAACAAAAAATATAATGGATTTTATTTTATATATTTGGTTATATTTTTTTTCTGTAACATAATTTTAAATATA
>NW_024687962.1:0-550 GCF_008729295.1 Plectropomus leopardus | reverse complement strand
ATTAAGACAAACGTGCTTTTTTTATCAACCTAAAAAAAGTCAAAGCGCCCACTTCACGCTGAGTTATTTCTGCTGTTTATTATCTCAAACATCACTATAAAACTCCTGCGAAGGGAAACGCTTCAGTTCACAGGCACAGCTATACACTGAGAGCTTTTTCTTATATTTTATTCTCTGCTTGTGTATTAATAAAGGAAAACTAAATAATAGAAACTCCTGTCTGTAGAATGCAATACAGTGCAACAGCAGCACAAACCGCTGCTGTTGACTGCTGTGCTTCAGTTTTAGCGTGGTGTGCCTAATAAAATGGCAACCGATCTTCACCGTCACATCGTCAGATACCGTAAATTCTGACTTCTTTCTAAAAGAAAAGTGAAAGTAAATTTTTTTTCTTGATGGGAGGAGCAGATTTAACGTCCCACAAAATAAAGAAACAATAAACAAGCGCATCCTTATTTATATAACACATTTCATTTCACATGGAAACACATCTTTTCAAAGTGATTCAAGATTTTGTACTTTAACCCTTTGATGCCTGAGCAAATTGGCT
>NW_024687961.1:0-364 GCF_008729295.1 Plectropomus leopardus | reverse complement strand
ACATTTATCTTAAGTTAAAATTGTTTTAAATCATTTGAAATTGGAAATGCTCATATTTTACAGTAGCAACACTATGCAAAAGGGAAAATTAAGTGCTGATCATAATTCCCGTAAGCCAGACTACTGCGTTAGATTGCTCTGGTGCGTAGTTAATTCCATTCATTCACTGATACAGTCAGAAAAGCAACAAGTCATGACACCGTTGCTTAACATAAGTGGGCACAACTAAACCTAGCAGTTCCTTTAAACAGAGGATGTGTTGTTGTGAAAGCCAAATTATAAAAGCTGATACCTTTTGACAGAACGCTGTGTACCTCAGAACATTTGGAGGTGGTAGAAACTGATAAAACTGACTGCATATCTA
>NW_024687960.1:0-200 GCF_008729295.1 Plectropomus leopardus | reverse complement strand
CAAAACAAAATGAATGTTTGTGTAAAAGGCCGTCCACACCAAGCACTGTGAATATATAACTGCATCTATAACTATAACGACATCATTTAATGTCATTCTATAACTACAGTATAACTACATACCTATAACTACATCTATAACTATATAACTACAGCTATAACTATAACGACATAATTTAATGTCATTCTATAACTACAGTA
>NW_024687959.1:0-379 GCF_008729295.1 Plectropomus leopardus | reverse complement strand
CAAAACAAAATGAATGTTTGTGTAAAAGGCCGTCCACACCAAGCACTATGAATATATAACTGCATCTATAACTATAACGACATCATTTAATGTCATTCTATAACTACAGTATAACTACATATCTATAACTACATCTATAACTATATAACTACAGCTATAACTATAACGACATAATTTAATGTCATTCTATAACTACAGTATAACTACATACCTATAACTACATCTATAACTATATAACTGCATCTATAACTATAACGACATCATTTAATGTCATTCTATAACTACAGTATAACTACATACCTATAACTACATCTATAACTATATAACTGCATCTATAACTATAACGACATAATTTAATGTCATTCTATAACTACAGTAT
>NW_024687958.1:0-295 GCF_008729295.1 Plectropomus leopardus | reverse complement strand
CTTTACTTACTTTATAGATTACAAAAGTAATCATAAGAGTAAAAAAATGCCATATTGTAATAAATTAAATTTCAACGTTATACAAGTACAGCTGTAACAATTAATTGCCAAATGTTTCGATAAACTTTTTTTCTCTCATTTTGAGATTTTTGGCTTGTTTTATCTATATTTTTATACAAAAAATGTTTTTTGATAATTTAAAGTAATCACGTAAATTTAAAATCTTTGGCAGTGTTTTTTAGCATAAAATCTTGAGGATTTTTGGGGGTATTTTCCCTATTTAATTATAACAATA
>NW_024687957.1:0-339 GCF_008729295.1 Plectropomus leopardus | reverse complement strand
AAGGTGAGAGCGCTCAAAAGATGCCCCCAAAATTCCTGCACTGTGGTCCGAATCCCAGAAGTGTACGCTCACAATATGGAGGCCAGCGTTTACTGACGCTGATGCTGCACGATTTTAACAGTTAGTGAAGAGGAGACTGACCTGTGTGGCCAAACTGGAAAGGCCATTATCAATTCAACATTTTTAAAAAGACCAAGTCGATCTGAATGTTGTGATTTATTTTCATTTTCCAGTCTGTCGCTGGAGCTGCTGCATCACCGTCTGGCTGCGCTGCCACAGTGCTGCATTGATTGTAGGACGTTTCTAGAATGTAACAATATTTCTATGTTTTTAGGACAT
>NW_024687956.1:0-252 GCF_008729295.1 Plectropomus leopardus | reverse complement strand
AAATGTCCCACAAATTGCAAAAAATATTAAAAGATTACAAGAAAATTGCCTAAAAAAAAGTTTAAAAAAAAAAAAAAAAAAAAATTTGAAAAGCTGAGAATTATTAGAAAATTATGCAGAAAATCCAGAAAAATGTCCAGAAAGCTACATTTATTACAACAATAATTTTATATTTAAATGTTACAGAAAAAATAATATATAAAACAAAAACTTTTTTAAGTTTACTTTCAGTTTTTTTTGTGCCAATTTTCA
>NW_024687955.1:0-501 GCF_008729295.1 Plectropomus leopardus | reverse complement strand
ATTGTTTGCTCTCTCTTATTTCTAATTATTTTTAATTTAATCAGATTCATTTATTTTCAAGTGTGTTTGTTTACATGTTGATGACAGTGAATGACTTACCCGGTGGTGAGTGCGTAGGCTCAGGCACCTTGACAGGAGGCAAGTTGTCTTTCTCCTCGCTGGTCAGAGAGCCTGTGTCGATGGTTGTGTCCCGCTCCGGGATCAGATCAGTGCTGGCAGTCGGTGACTCTGCTGCAGGGATGCAACTGTTGCGGTCAGTCCACTGGTTCCTCTGGCTCCTGATACGATCCAGGAGTTTCTTCAATGCCCGTCTTGGAGCAGGTCTGGAGGGCTCCACTGCAAGTAAAGAAAAAAAAACACTCAATTCAGCTACGGCTAGACAAGTTTCAGGAAAATTACACCAAGATTATCACATAGACTACGATTGTTTTTAGGGTTGGTGGCTGTAAGATGCTTGAACTTAACTCATAAATTGCATGTTAATAAAGACAAGATCTGTGT
>NW_024687954.1:0-1114 GCF_008729295.1 Plectropomus leopardus | reverse complement strand
TCTTCTATCTTTATTTTTAAAACTTCAGATGGTTTTTCTACTTAACTTTTTTTTTAAAGGCTAAAAATGTAGTTAGATCAGTAATACTCAACTCACGACCCTCGGTGGGGGCCAGGGGCCCCAGCATGTTGAGACAAAAACACATAGAAACCACGTTAAATTAAACAAATCAAAATGTACAAAAAAAACAAACATTTTTGATAAATTTTCAAGAAAACAAATATTTAAAAAAATACTCTTTGTGCAAAGCAGGTAATTAATACGTGTAAAGTGTACAGAGACGGTTAGTAAACATGTAAACAACACTGACAAAAAACAGGCGTCACAGTGATGACGTCATCGGCGGGGGATGATGTCATCAGCGGTGGATGATGTCACCCAGCGTGGTGGGGAGCTTCCTCTTCTTCAGCTCTCTGGATATTTGACACCAGACGCACGCCGGACAAAAAGTGGAGCACACACAGTCTCTGCACACACTGCCCTGAACACACACACGCACGCACACACACACACACACACACACAAACACACACACACACACACACACACACACACAACGCACAGTTACTGCAGTAAAAGTATCTTTAGCCTCATGTAGTAAAAGTACAGAGGTGTGAGACAGGCAGAGACACGGGACAGACACAGGCAAAGAGACAGTTTTGTCCTCACTCTGATGCCGTAGAGCTGCCGGACGGAGACTCTCATGGACATGGTGATGGGACGGACACAGCTGAGGACGTCCAGCAGCGGGAGACAGAGACACTGACCGTACCGTCTACTGGTTTTACAGGCGAAACAGGGACAGCACCAGCACGCAAAGCAGCCTGCAAACACACAATATACACACATTAGTACACACACACACACACACACACACACACACTAGGACACAATAATACACACACAACAACACACATTAGTACACTCTCGCTGCTGTGGCGTCGTTATTGAGATGATAAAGATTCTTCTTACACTCTCTCATGTCGTCGCAGCATTCACAGATCCCAGAGGCCCATTCAGCGTCAGCAGAGGAAACAACCAGCGGCCGAGGCTGCGACAGCACCGGCCAGCTCATCCTCACACCTGAAACACACCCGAGACACACCTGAGACAC
>NW_024687953.1:0-742 GCF_008729295.1 Plectropomus leopardus | reverse complement strand
TTGTGGAGTGTAAGTCTTAATTAAAATGTAATTGAAATACTTGAGTACACAGTACTTATGTATTGTACTTCAGTTCAGTACTTAAGTGCAGTGGTGGAAGAAGTACTCAGATTTTGTACTTTAGTAAAAATAGCAGTAATACAGTATAAAAATACTTCATTACAAGTAAGAGTCATGCATTTACAATCTTACTGAAGTAAAAGTATAAAAGTATTAGTATCAAAATATACTTAAAGTACCAAAAATAAAAGCTAATTTTAAATCAGATGTAGAATAAAGTGATTTTGATGAAATATCATCGTTTTAAGCTCAGATTTGTTTTTTCTCTCACAGAAGCTTTTATCGATTATAATGTGCTCCAAGAGTGTCGGAAAGATGAAAATCCAACAATAATTTCTGTTTCCACACTTCCTGGCTACCATAACTAGTAATTTAAGTGATTTTTAAAGGACATGTCAGTGGGTTTGGGAGGCATGCTTTCTTTAAATATAAATAATAAACATTAGCCAAATACATTTAAAATAATAATAAAAACATAAAATTAATAAGCAAAATGAAGCAAAAACCAAAAATGGGGGAAAAAGTACTCAAAAACTGTCGAACGTGAAAATCCATCGATAATTTCAGTTTTTACAGTTTCTGGATATGATAAATGGGTGATTTTGAAAATCTAGGTTTGGAAGGATATTTTTTGTCTTTCAAAGTAAATTAAATTA
Organism: Plectropomus leopardus; assembly: GCF_008729295.1. Classification (NCBI taxonomy): domain Eukaryota; kingdom Metazoa; phylum Chordata; class Actinopteri; order Perciformes; family Serranidae; genus Plectropomus; species Plectropomus leopardus. The sequence goes on along the minus strand of NW_024687953.1, from coordinate 26 downwards.
ATAAGTAGCTAATAAATAAATAATAA
>NW_024687952.1:0-309 GCF_008729295.1 Plectropomus leopardus | reverse complement strand
AAATTGATTTATGACGTTATCCAGTATTACAGAAAGCTAAATAAATTCATTACAAATTAATCAATATTATTTATCCTTCGAGCCAATTCCTTATTTGAAAGCAAACAAAAATAAAAATACAATAATTTATCTGTCAAGCTCAATATCACATGCAGATGGTCATACATGGACTGAGAAAGAGAATCTAAAAATCTGCACAACTCAATTTTTAAGATAGAAAATATTGTACATTCAAAGCCAAATATATGCAAACCCACCTCCAAATGCCTTTAGTATACATTTTTGTATTTTGTAAATCCCTGAATATAG
>NW_024687951.1:0-318 GCF_008729295.1 Plectropomus leopardus | reverse complement strand
TCCTGTTCCTGAAGAAAAAGCACAAAGATGATCTTGCTTAAGTCTTTGAAATGACTCCATTTTGATTATTTAGTCACTCAGTGGTTAACCCTTCGACATAATTTTTCCTGTGCTACATTCAGGCAACTTTCACTATCATTTTTTTTCTTTCTTTCTTTGTTTTCAAAAACATAATGAGCAACTTAGCTAAAAATGTCCTGCAAACTGCTAAAAAAAAAAACCAAAACAGTAAAAGGTAACAAAAAATTATAGATTAGCTGGGACGGATCATTAAATATTACCAAAATATTAGAGAAAAATGTCCAGAAAACTGCTTTT
>NW_024687950.1:0-503 GCF_008729295.1 Plectropomus leopardus | reverse complement strand
AATGCTATTAGAATGCAGAAAAACAATAACAACAACGACAAAACATACATGCTACTTCTAAATATTTTTAATTGACTTTAAAAGAGTTTTATGTCACTCATGAATTAAATGCAATTTAAACTGAACTCTGTTAAGTAAGGAATCTCACACACTGACGGCAAGTGGCTGAAGTCATACGTTTTAAAGTTAGCAGGGTAAGAGCTTCTCATGGTGCGATTATTGTTTCAGAAAATGTCACCGTTTCATAGTGCACACTATTACACAATTATCAAATAATATTTAATAATTTAATAATTAGCAGTTACAATGAACCATAAAGGAATGAAAATGGAGGTTTTTTTAGGGGTTGAATAAACATTTTATAAAAATTTAAACTTTAAGCCTTTTCTTTAAAGAAGTATGTGTAAATGTACATGGTAATAATTGTCCATTTCAATACCACGGTATGCCTTGAAACTGGTATACTGCTGCAACCCTATACTGCTTATAAATGGCATGACATC
>NW_024687949.1:0-493 GCF_008729295.1 Plectropomus leopardus | reverse complement strand
CCATCAGGTCATCCAGGAATCATTCAGACAACAGTGACTCTGTAAGAATGCTACACCAGTGACATCTCAATTTAGCATAGTATGAGAATACAATGAGTGGAAATATAAATATAGTAAATCGGGGTATCCAACATAGGTAACCTTTAGTGCCAAAAATAATAAAACATAAAAATGTTAAAATATAAAACAGTAAAAGTAAAACAAAGGCATGTTAACATACAAAGAACTATGACTGAAAAAATATAATTTGAGCATTTATTAACCCTTTGAAACCTGAAGCGACATCACTCTTGTTGTGCTGCTCTTTCAAAAGTATTTCAACCCTTTGAACCCCGAGCAAACTAGTGTGAGTTCTTTCAAAATATGGGGGGACAAAAGGAATAAGCTTATTGGTAAGAAATAATCCACAAATTGCAAGAAATTAGTTGATTTAGATTTTTTTGTAAGCTAGGTAAAAATGCCTGTGGAAAAAAAGAAAACAGTTAGGGATAAA
>NW_024687948.1:0-285 GCF_008729295.1 Plectropomus leopardus | reverse complement strand
GTGTTACCTGCACAGGATACACTAGGAGCTGCTGAGGATAAACGGTATTTCACACAGGTTCGTTAATATAATATTCTCTTAATTACAGTTTATATTGGACTTTTTAAAGTTTGTAGCTGAGATGTTGGAGTAATGTTTATGATGACAGTGTGGTAGTCCAGTTGGAGATTTGTGTTGTGTGTTGCTTTGTAAATTCAAGTCTATATTATTGTTTTGGCCTTTTTTCACATTCCAAACCAGAATTTTATTTATGTTTTTATTTAATTGTTGCTTTAATTTTTTTTT
>NW_024687947.1:0-306 GCF_008729295.1 Plectropomus leopardus | reverse complement strand
AGTTTCCATCCTGCCTTAAAATTCTAAGTTGACTGAATTTGAGAAGACGTAATTTGAATCTCTGAATTTTAAAACCTAAAAGCTTTAATAACATGGGCAAATGTTGTCACTGGTCTTACACAGATGTATGAAGGCATTAGCAGAATACTACCTTTAGCTGGCGAGAGATATCCTGTGGTGAAGGGCTCAGAGTTTAGTAAGAATATTTACACAAAATAAACAAACAGTGTAATGTTTATATGAAATTTAACTTGTTACATGAGAAGGGAGAAAACTAAGGCAGCAACTAACAATTATTTTTCATTT
>NW_024687946.1:0-337 GCF_008729295.1 Plectropomus leopardus | reverse complement strand
ACCTTACATGTTTTGCTGACTGACAGAGTCATCTTGCTAAGAGTGGCTACATTCACACATTATCGTTTTCAGTTTGGAAGGAGGGAACCAACCAACAGCAGGATCTGATGACACACCTGCTTTCCATTACGTAGCTGTATCTAAAATATGGCCCTGAAACCCAACATAACAACATGTGTTATGCTTTACCCAAAAGTTTTCTATTTGAAAACTTACTAAATATTTACGGCATCATCCTGGATAGCAGCAAGGATGACTGTCTGATTAATAACATTCTGGGAAGTTTTATTTACACAAATCCAAGTACATGAAAGTGAATCCTAGGTTTACTGTCTTG
>NW_024687945.1:0-300 GCF_008729295.1 Plectropomus leopardus | reverse complement strand
AGACTAAAACTGAATATCAGGTGTTGAATAACACTATGCCCCCCCCCCAACAATGTCTGTTGATTTTAACAACAGTAAACAAGGACATACACATATAAACATACCAGTCCAGTACATGTATGCATGTACAAATACACAAAGAAAACCAAAAAATTGGACATATTAACAAAATCTCAGTGCGATGACTGAAGATTCAACACGTGTATAATCCACCTCTGCCTCCAGCCCAAAAAGGTACATTAAAAATAAATAGATAGATAAATAAATAATGAATAAATAAGATTGAAAACAAACAAAATA
>NW_024687944.1:0-363 GCF_008729295.1 Plectropomus leopardus | reverse complement strand
TTTCTAAATACACCATTTACTTGCAATTTGTGGAAAAAAGCTTTTTTTAGATTATTTTTTAAAAACTTTTCAACCACGTTGCCTGTTGTCTTTTTTTCTCATATTTTATAAGAAGTCAAATCAGAGTTCGAAGGGTTAAATCTGAAACAAACAAACCTCACCTGGTCGGCTCACCGTTACATTCAGAATTTATTTTAATCTTAAGATTCGATTCTGCGTTTATGTGTGTGTGTGTGTTTGTTTGTTTGTTTGTTTGTTTGTGTTTTCAGGATGAAAAGCAGAGACTGAGGGAGGAAAAGCTCCACCAAAAGACAGTAAGTGAGCATTGAGTATATAATATTTGGCAGTGCATCTCACAGTATT
>NW_024687943.1:0-1204 GCF_008729295.1 Plectropomus leopardus | reverse complement strand
CATCCCTCCTTTCCTCGTTTAACCTCCTTTCCTTCCTCCCTCTTCCCTTGTTTCCTTTTACACCCCTTTTCTTTCCTCCTCTATCCTTTTCAACTCCTTTTCTTCCACCTTTCCCCCACTTACTTACATCTTCTTCCTCCTTCCTCAATCTCTCCTTCTTTCCTTTCCTTCCTCCCTTACTATTATCCTCCCTCTTCATCCTTCCTTTCCTCTTACACCACCTTATTCTTCTCCTTCTTCTCCATCTTTTCTTCCACTTTTTTCTCACATTTAATGTCTCCTACATCTTCTCCTATCTTTCCTCACTCCTCAATCTCTCCTTCTTTCCTTCCTTTATCTTTTCTTTCTCTCACTGTTCACTCTTTCCTTTTCACCTTCTCTTCCTCCTCCTCCTCCTCCTTCTCTAATATTTTTACTCCTCTTCCTCTGTCCTTCCTCACATCTCCTTCCTCCTCCCACTCTTTCCCTTTTTTCTCTCCTCCATCTTCCTTCTCTCCTTTTCATGCCACCTCTCTCCCTCTTTCCTCCCTCTATCTCGTCTCCCCATCCTCACCTCCTTTATTATCTCCTTTCCTCCTCCCTTTCTTCCTTTCTCCTCCTATCACGCCTCCCTCCTCCCTCTCTCGTTACCCCTTTTTTCTTTCATTTCTCATCCACTCTTCCTCCCTCTTCTTTTCTGTCTCCCTTTCTTTCTCCCCATCTTCCTCTTTCCTCACTCCCCCCTTTATTCCTCCCTGTAGTCCTCTTTCTCCCCCTTCTCCCTTCATTCCTCCTTTCACTATTCCTTCATCTTTGTCTCCTCCTCTTCCCATCTCTCCTCTCCCTCCTCTTCCCTCACCACTCCTCTCTTCATTCCTCCCCCTCTCTCCCCTATGTTTCTCTCATTCCTCCTTCCTTTTCTGTCCTCCTTTCCTTTTTCTCCCCCCTGTGTCTCTCCCTCCTCTTCATGGCCTCTGTCCTCCCCCCTCTCTCTCCCTCCCCTCCCTCTCCTCCTCCTCCCCCCTCTGTCTCTCCCGCAGCGTTGCGTGCTAGCTGCTCTGGTCTCGGTGCGGCTCGCTGCTCTGACGTTAACTCGCTGTGACATGTTACACTGAAACTACTTTATGGAATCAATATTAAATTCACAGCCTGTGACACTGAGGGCTAAACACACTGTGTGTGTGTGTGTGTGTGTGTGTGTGTGTGTGTGTGTGTGTGTGTGTGT
>NW_024687942.1:0-759 GCF_008729295.1 Plectropomus leopardus | reverse complement strand
TTTTTTTATAATAACAATTTAAATCTGCAACTAGCAACTAAAGTTTTCAAATAAATGAAGTGAAGTAAAAAGTGCAACATTTGTCTCTGAGATGTAATGGAGCGAAAATAAAAGTATTCAAGTAAAGTGAAAGTACCTCAAATGTGTACTTCAGCACAGAGTAAATGTACTCAGTTACATTCCATTATTGTTGTTGCTCAGAGCACAGCAGGAGCAAAGTTTACATTGCTTTCGGACATTTCTTTTATCCAAAAAAATAAATAACTAAATAAATAAATTGTAAATAAATAATAATAATGTTATGGAAACAGGCGACATCATCCCGACCCTCCAGCTGATTAATTAAAATCATTTAAGTGATTTTTCACCTAAAAACAACAGAATCAACAAATTATCTACGCGGCAAAGTGTTTAATATTTAAAAACGTGTGACGGGAGGATTTTCAGAGCGCGTGTTTTTCTGAAGGACGGGAGCGACAGGCAGTAAATATGTCACACGGTAACGAGCTCAGAGTTCGGTGGTTATATGACGAGTCAACGCAGGCAGCAAAAATCACGAGCATGATGCAAAAAATCCAATAAAGTCAAAAACGTTCCTCAGCGCTTCAGTGCAGAGCATAACAGTATCTGATCGACATTCACAGACAGAGGAGGAGCAGAGGAGGAGCAGGGGGAGCAGGAGGAGAGAGGAGAGAGGAGAGAGGAGCAGGAGGAGAGAGGAGAGAGGAGGAGGGGGAGCAGGAGGAGGAGAGAGATGGA
>NW_024687941.1:0-375 GCF_008729295.1 Plectropomus leopardus | reverse complement strand
ATTCGGGACATTTTAACTGATTTTTAACAGCTTTTTTAAAGAATGAAGGGTGTTCTGTTGCTGACCTGTGGGTTCGCGGCCTGGTCCATAATTTTGAGCAGCAGAGCTTGGTCCTGGTCCCGGACTTGGTCCTTGGCGTCTCCTAACCGATCGATGAGGCTCGGCAGAACTGAACCGACACAGAGAACAGAAACAAAAAGTTAGTGACGGACTGGAGACGTCCTCTGTGAGAAAGATTCATACTTTTCACAATTATAAAATCACAGAATATTGCTACATCAGCAGAATTGTTGACTTAAAGCTTGTTGGGTTATTACTTACATTTTATTATTATTTGGTTTTAATTTTTGTAACCAATAAGTAAATATTTATATT
>NW_024687940.1:0-413 GCF_008729295.1 Plectropomus leopardus | reverse complement strand
TCTCCAAGAAGTTGACTTTAGAGAGTTTTCTCCAAAACCAAATTATAATCATTTTTTAACATTTGTGGCAATTTTGCTTTAAAATATTGCAGATGATGCATGAGAGGAATCCCTTAAAACTGGACACAAATGAACCAAACGTCCTGTGCTGAGAGAATTTAAGTGGAAGGTAAAAATGAGGTATTTTAAATCTCCGTTAATAACTTAATATATTTATAATATAATAACGTATGTGAGCTGTGCTGGAGGGGCTGGTGACCACTCACATACTGTGGGGACGCCCCAAAATACTACTACTACTACTGTTAATACTGTTAATCGTGTGTTTTCTTTTTATTTTATTAAGGTTTTTAATCTTCGTATATATTTATTATTAGTACTGATTTGTCATACTTGTATATTTTTCCGTGAAC
>NW_024687939.1:0-487 GCF_008729295.1 Plectropomus leopardus | reverse complement strand
GTCTCAGTTAAGTTAGATTTTCAACATTTAAGGCCATAAAATGTCTTGAAAAGTCTTGATAGTTAGATTTTCATGATTTAAGGTCGTGAAATCTCTCAAGTGTTAGTTAAGTTAGATGTCCGGCATTAAAGGCAAATAAAATGTCTTGAAAAGTCTTAGTTAAGTTAGAGTTTCAAGATTTAAGGTCATAAACTGTCTCAAAGTCTTGATAAAGTTAGATGTCCATGATTAAGGACCATAAAATGTCTTTAAAAGTTAGATTTTTAGCATTAAATGCAAAAAAATATCTAAAAAGTCTTAATAAAGTTTTTTTTTTTTTAGGATTTAAGGCCATAAAAATATCTTTAGTATGGAGGACCAAAGATGCGAAAATAAAATAACATGCCTTTAAATGTACCAAAAATACTATAAAAATAAAATGTAGGCACAAATGAATGGTTAAATTGTGGCATATACATATGGACATAATGTTTTTAATTTTTCTTTT
>NW_024687938.1:0-345 GCF_008729295.1 Plectropomus leopardus | reverse complement strand
TTGCATTTTTAAAAAAAATCCAAATCTGAAACAGTTTTTTTAGAGCAGAGTTTATAAATTTTAGATCATTAAAAAATGTTTACAAACCTTTTTATTTATTTTTTGAGAAAACAAAACTAAACTGAAAGACTAGAAGGTTCATACATAGGTGCTTAAAGTACTTGAATTCGACACTCGGATATTTAAGTCCTGGAATTCCTTGAAAATCACACATTTTTAAGCCTCCGTGCAGGCGACAGCCACAGCTGGAGGCATGATGTTTTCGGGCTGACTGTGGTCAAAGGTCAAAGTCAAGTGTATTGTGGTTTTATGCATTATTGATGTTTTGCAGAAGTGTTAGAAAAA
>NW_024687937.1:0-378 GCF_008729295.1 Plectropomus leopardus | reverse complement strand
TTTATTTTTGCAAGCAGTGTGGGGCAAGTGGCAAAAAAAAAAAAAAATTTTTTTTCCAAATAAACACAAATGGAAATCTCAGTCAGCCCAAGAGTGACTTACACAACAGCATTTCAACAAAAGGACAGTATGGTCACTACAGTAATGACACAGATCTCACACAGATTTGTTTATTTGTTTATTATAAGGATCCCAATAAGCTGATGCCCACGTGACAAGCTAGTCTTCCTGGGGTCCAAGACATCAAAACTTTACATCACAACAGAAACAAATAATACAAATTAATGGTAAAAAAATAAAGTAAAAAGGGGAAGAAAAATAATAATAATAATAATAATGATTAATAATTAAACAATAAAAACTCTGCAAAAAAAACTG
>NW_024687936.1:0-284 GCF_008729295.1 Plectropomus leopardus | reverse complement strand
CTGTTCCTGAGTTATGTTGTTAAATAATGGCAATATAATAACATTTTAAAGATTTTTTTGACATGCTATAATATGACAATTCCTTGGTTTTTGAAAGCACTACATTACGAGTTTTATTATTCTTTAAACAACATACTATACAATGATGTTTTTTGGAATTTTTGTGACAAAACAATATGCTATGATTTTTTTTAACTACATACCGTACTATGATGTTTTTATGATTTCTTTTAATATACTGAACTGTGACATTTAATTTTTTTCTAACATGCTACTAAACTGTG
>NW_024687935.1:0-215 GCF_008729295.1 Plectropomus leopardus | reverse complement strand
ACAACACTCATTGCAGCTGCTGTTTGCGCATATTGACGGTGGGGGGCACTGTTACATCAAATCATGAATAGTCATTGTGCAGCAGAGCGTTTCCAGGAGACTGTTTGCTGCTGCTTCAGATACGTTTTGTTGTGCTGCGTTCAGGCCTCTGCAACCTGTGAAAATTGGTTTGATTTCTTAGGAAAACAAGAAAATGACTTGAAAATTAGCTGTGA
>NW_024687934.1:0-322 GCF_008729295.1 Plectropomus leopardus | reverse complement strand
GTAAGATAGTTTTATGTCTGGATTTTTCTTTGACTTTTGTTTTTTTTACCTTTTTCTTTTCCATTTCATATTAAACCTTTGAAAACAACATCAGTTTTGTTGTGTTGCATTCAGACGCCTTACACGTGCATTTAAACCTTTAAGACCCGTTTGATTTATTTTGAAAACATGGCTTAAAAAGCAACAAGCAACTAAACAAGACAAGAAAAAGACCTGAAAATCATTTTCATAAAAGGGAGAGACAGACAGGGTGAAAGTTATAATGAGAAAATAAATAAAAGGGAAAAATGTTCAGAAAACTATATTTAAAGATATTAATATA
>NW_024687933.1:0-725 GCF_008729295.1 Plectropomus leopardus | reverse complement strand
ACAACATTTTGGCATTTTTTGGTTTTAATTTTGGCATTATCTTTTCCTTTAAAGGTATTTTCTTGATTTTTAAAGAAAAAAATCTGGAAGATTTTTTTCTTCTTTAATATTTGCTGATTTTTTAAGAAACCATTTTTCTTTAAAACATGCCTTCCAAACCTGTGCATGCTTTCTTCAAAAATGACCAAAAATGACACAATTTATCACAGCTGAATTTTAAATTTAACTTAGGGACTGATGATGCAAGAAAGGGGAGGCATGGCAAATAACTTTTTAAGGACTGGGGAGGGATTTTTGTTTTTTAATTACATACAACTTTTAAAGGCTGTGCTCTGTATTTAATTTACTGCCAATTTTTAAAGAAAACAGTTTGGGGTTTTTTTTAATTATTTTGGGCATGTTGTTTCTTAAAACATTTCTGGCGATATTTAATGTAAATTTGGGGGACTTTTTTATCTTTGAAAAATTTTGGCGGATTTTTTAAAATAAAATTTTAGGCAATTTGGGGTTTTTTTCCTTAAAAATCACCAAAATTTACACCATTTATAATAGCCAGAAATTGTAAAAACAAATTACTGTTGAATTTTCCTTGAACACATCATGTGTACAGGTTTCTGAAACAGATTTCCATGACCTTTCCAAAACATTGACGGTTAAAGGTATATGTCGTTTTTCACTGCTGTACGAATCCTGTGTATTAAAGATAGCATTAGCTCATCTGCTCA
>NW_024687932.1:0-1421 GCF_008729295.1 Plectropomus leopardus | reverse complement strand
TATATATATATGTCCTTTATTTAACCAGGTAAAAGACTCGTTGAGAAGAACAAAAACAAAAAAGGAAATGACCTGAGAAGAATCAATTTTTTTCTATAGCATAATTTTAAATAGATAATTACAAATACTGTTTTCTGATTTTTTCCCTATTTTTTGTTAATTTTCTCGATGTGTTTCATACTTCTTTTTCAGAGCATTTGTGTTGTCACCTTTTACTAATTTCTTAGAATTATTGGGATGTTTCTGGTCAAGTTTCTTGTTGCTTTTTTTTCCCGTATTTTGGAAAATAAATGGAATGAAATCTCAGGTTTCAGAGGGTTAAATGCTTGTGAAAGGTGTCTGAACGCAGCACAAAATCGATGATTTCAATCCATGTTTGTAAATATTTAAGTCTTAAAAAATGTATGATTTTTGGGACTTTTTGTGTTTGTTTTCAGCCGATCGGGATGGAGGGCGAGGAGGACGGAGCGGGGCGGGTCAGAGAGCTGCAGGAGCAGAGGATGGCGGTCCAGAAGAAAACCTTCACCAAGTGGATGAACAGCATCTTCACCAAGAACGGGGTGAGACAGGAACACACCAAAAACAAAAGATTTCAGTTTCAGTTTACGAAACGTCACAAAACATGGCCCAAAAAATAATCAAGAAATTAATAAACTAGATACAAGAAAATGATCTAAAAATGAGCAAAAAATGGAATAAAGAAAAATTGAAAATTATTATTTTTTGGAATTATTAATATTATTTTTTTTAAAAATTAGATTTATGTTACTGAACTGAGCCGAGTCATGATGCAGCAGACAAACAGAAATATGCTGAGTCGCTGATGGTGGTTACAGTAATAATAACCCGAATGAGACAGCCTGCATGTGTCTGCACACTGATTCAACTACACACACACACACACACACACACACACACACACACACACACACACACACACACACACACACACACACACAGAGACACAGACACACACAGAGCCACAGACACACACAGAGCCGGCATGGAAACAGAGCCACACTGTACCAACACTGACGTGCACCACCACAATAAGAGACGCTTTATTTTGAAAGTACAGACCAGATACGCTCAGATATTTGTCAGATGATTTTTAGACGAATTTTTGTGGTTTTCTGCCGGTCTCAGGCAGAGGGCCCCAAAGAGTCAGGGGGGCCCCTGGACCTGATAACAAATGTTCTGCAAATTGCACAAAATCTGTAGATTAGAAAATTATTTTAAAAAGTCAAAGGAAAAAAACTGTATTGTGTTAAAGAATTCTTATAATTTTTAAACACATTTTCTGTGTCTTTCTTTTCTTTTTTCTTTTTTTTTGTTCTGTTGTTTTACTAATTCTTTTGGTACAAAATTCAAAATTATTTATATATATAATCTGCAGTATAATAATATAACTGATTAAATTA
>NW_024687931.1:0-348 GCF_008729295.1 Plectropomus leopardus | reverse complement strand
TATTTGATATCTTTGATATATATTGATACTTAATATAAGGATCATTTAAATGTGTTGGATAAGTTCTGGACCAAGTAGGAGAAATACATAAAACCCTTAGGGCCAGATTTAATATGAACTGCTGTCTAAATAAAATTAAAAGAAAAAAGTAAAACCAAATTAAGAAAGGAAAATATACAATATTGACAAGTTGTTTCTTTAACTCTTTCTAACCTAAGCAAATTGGCAAAAAGGAAAAATTACCTAAAAGCACGAAAAAAGAAAAAAGACTGACATACAGACAAGTAAATGACCTGAAAAAAAGTGCTTAAAATTGATAACAATTCTATAAAATAACTTTAAATATTT
>NW_024687930.1:0-377 GCF_008729295.1 Plectropomus leopardus | reverse complement strand
GTTTGGAAGGCATGTTTTCTTTAAAGATCACCAAAAATTAAAAAAAAGCCAAAAACTTTTTAAGAAAGAAAACTTGCCATCAAAAAAGAAAAAAAATAGTAAAGAATTGTGTTTTCTTTTTAAAATCACCAAATCTTGTAAAAGCAAAAAATTACAAAAAAAGTTAAAACAATAAAATTATGGCTTCTTTTTTTTTTACTCTTAAATTTGCAATAAAATAAATACAAAATACAGCCATTTAAAGTTGTATGCCCCTGCTCTAAAGCCAGAATAAAAAAAGCTTGAAAAATTATTTGACACTCCTCCCCCTTTTTGCACCACTCCCTCCCCTCTCATAAATAGTGAACAGTCCCTTCGTTATATTTAAATATTCCCTT
>NW_024687929.1:0-834 GCF_008729295.1 Plectropomus leopardus | reverse complement strand
GTCATGGTATCATGGAAAAATAAATCCCAAAATGCTTATATTATTGACGACATGACTTGATATCTTATATTTTAAAAAAGTGTTTATGCATTCAATCTGTAATAGAACTATGCACTGTATTGGAAGCCTATCATTTCAGGTATTTTTACTAAACTTGAGTATTATTGTCCTAGTTTATGCTACTTTTTTATTACTCCCGTGCATTCAAGAGGCAAATATTATACTTTTTACCTGACTATACCTGGCTTTTACCTGGCTATAGTTGCATTTACAGATTCCGATTTTAGATTTTCAGATGCAAAAGACACTGCATGCTACGCTTATACAAAAAAAACCCCCAAGTACATAGGTGTAGATTTCAGGGGGACGCAGAGGAGACATCGAGCTCAATATTTTGAACATGTGCATTTTTCCGCTCAACCATAATAGTAAGAGAGGACTTTTATTTTGACGTAATCAAAGGCATTTACACCATAAATTGACGCAAAAAGGCACAAATTGCTGCATAAAAATTGCCAGCATGAATTAAATTAAGTGCTGAGTAATAACATTTTCTTTTATCAAAATGTTAATAATTCCTTTGCCTATTAACTGCGGGTAACACATTTCCACGATCTCTATCTAACACATTGTAATATTCAGTTCACAGACCAATTTTTTTTTACTTTTGATTGTATAAAACTGACATGTTACCCTCACTAAAACAAATTCGTGACGTTCAGATGTTTTAACATCTCCCCCCTACTCAGGGTCACTTCAGTAGAGTGTATAAATGAAATAAGAGAAAACACCTATGTGCATGACCTTTAAACATTAGAAAAATAAGTAATAATA
>NW_024687928.1:0-516 GCF_008729295.1 Plectropomus leopardus | reverse complement strand
TTCCTTCGTGGGCGGGATGGTACAGCTTGTGACTGGACAATCACCTCCAAGTCTGGGTGAGATTGGGGTAAAGTGGATTGGATCAAGGTTCATGGGTCTTCAAGCTGCATTGGTGACCTGGAACAGGATGATTTGACCTGACCCCGCCATCAACACTGCCAAATTCAGGACTTTCTCCAATCAAGGCAACATAGTTGTCTTGGACCCATTTACGATCCCATCCACCGGCTGGAATTTGACTCGAGTCTCTGGTTTGACAGAAGTAAGAGGCAGCACATTCGCCGGGTCTTGGATTGTGTTTGTGTTTGGTAAGTTCAATTCTTGTTTTCTGCTTTTAGGATGCCTGTCCATTGTCACGCGGAGGTACTGGTTTCAATGGTTAATCTGGATTGTAAGTTAAGATGTGATAATTGTTAACAGTCACAGAAAACTTTATCAGGTGTTTGAATGTTCCAGCTAGCATGGCTAATTAGCTAGTAAAATGACAAAAATAAAGAAAAAGTAAAAAAATAAATA
>NW_024687927.1:0-276 GCF_008729295.1 Plectropomus leopardus | reverse complement strand
CAAGTTTTTGCTTCTTGGCTACATATCATGTAAACTTCACTCACTTTTAAAAAAAATATGTAAGGTAGTTTGAGATTTTAAGACATTTTGTACCATAACAGGCAGCCATTGGTTTCCATTCATTTTAATATGCCATGAGAATTGGATGGCCAACTCTTGTAACTTGCTTGAGTTGTTTAGTCCAAACTTATGTTGTATAGTTAAGATATTTGGATGTACATTTCCTTCTGTTTTGGGCAGCCATTGATTTCCATACAATATCAAGAAAGTATTACC
>NW_024687926.1:0-318 GCF_008729295.1 Plectropomus leopardus | reverse complement strand
ACCAGCCAAAAAAACAATGGGTATCTGTTGTGTGGCTGGTAGATTTTGGAGTCCACCAACCAAAGTAGCAGGTGGACAAAAAGTTCATTTCCAACCCTGATTACAACTAACAATTGTTTTCAATTAATTGATTATTCTCTTGATTAATTGTTAACAGTTCCAAAATTAAAATTAGTCTGTCAAAGAAGACTGTGAAAACAAGCTAAAAAACAGAGAAGAATCTTGAAGCAGTGCTGTTTTGCTTTAAAAGTTACCTAAACAGTTAATTGATTTTAATAATTGCTTATAGGACTGCTAGATTATGGGAAAACAATAATA
>NW_024687925.1:0-287 GCF_008729295.1 Plectropomus leopardus | reverse complement strand
TTTATGCAAAAGTAACATGTAAGGTTATTTTATTGCAAATTCAAAAGATTTTTCATTTTACATAACAGACACCTTTGCTGTGTCACTTCTTGACACAAGGGCTTAAACCATCACCAACACACCCTAATTTGCAAAACAAACAAAAAAAAAATCTTAACTAGGGCAAAAATTCTTCAGTTTGAACTAGTTTCAGGTTATCTGACCTAAATTTGTTGCTCAATTGTACAGGGGACAACATTATAAGACCTCATGTTGAAAAAATGTAAAAAAAAAAAAAAAAAAAAAAA
>NW_024687924.1:0-354 GCF_008729295.1 Plectropomus leopardus | reverse complement strand
GGAGCTGCGGGTGTTGCAAAACTGGGGAGGCATTTCAACTATTTTTTGAATTAGGGAGGGAGTGCATGTTAAGGCATGTCAGATTTAAGACTTTTTAATAAGTTTTTAATGCCACATGGAATGAGGGTTATGACCTGTTTTCTGATAACCAAAATTGAAGACAGACAATTTTGTTTTGCCCCAAATATTTATCTGTAACATAAAACTTAGGGATGCACTATATTATCGGGCATGTCATTGGTATCAGCAGATGTTCTCTTTAAAATGAAATATTGGAATAGGCCAACATGCTGATGATTTCTGCCAATATGACAAACCTATATACTGTGTGTGTGTGTGTGTGTATAAATATAT
>NW_024687923.1:0-527 GCF_008729295.1 Plectropomus leopardus | reverse complement strand
AATCTTGTGACTATTTTAGGTTAATAACACATTCATACCTTTAAGTGTAAAGGATATACTCCCTCTTTCACTGTGATCATTAATCACTTTGCTAAATACTACTACTACTACTACTACTACTTCAAGTCCCTAAAACATGGAAAAATTCAATAGTAAAACCAAAAAACATGGTATGTATATCTAGGTCGCTGCTCTTTTAATGCCTCTTACCCTGCTCTTTTGTGCTACTCCTGCGTTTACTCGCTTGTTTCTCTTTTTTACTGCCTTTTTGTTTAAAAAAAAAAACATTGTCTCTTTTGATATTCCAATATAATGTTACCTCTAGTGTTTTTTTGATGTTGTTGTATCTGACTGTGTTGTAGTATAATTTCCTCCATTACTGCTAATCGCCATCTTTGCTGCCTTGTTCGGTATATTTTATTGTGTTGAATAAAGTTTACATAAAAAAAAAGTAAACTAAGATGGCAAAAATGTCAATCAGCCTTCTTTTCTTTCCAAATCCTTGCCAGTGTTTTTTTTCCTCCCAG
>NW_024687922.1:0-438 GCF_008729295.1 Plectropomus leopardus | reverse complement strand
CAATGTATAAACCCTCCCTTACAAATAAAAGTTCTGCACTCAGAAGTTAACTTCAGTAAAAGCAGCTATGATGTTCTTTGGCACTAAAAACTTATTACAGCATGCTAACATGCTCACAACAAGGTCCCGTACAGCTAGTTCAGTGATAACCATGAGCATTAGCAGGATCAGGTTTTCACTACGTAATTGCAGTGGCCAAAAGAATCATGATAATAACATTATTGCAATATTTATAGAGTGAGAGAATTTGGGGGAACAAATGCTTGAGGCCAAATTTATTTTTTACTTTGTTTATTGAATTTGTCTTATCTTGGCAAATTAATTAGACTCAAAGTATGAGAGTAGAGAGGTGGAGAGTCAGTCTATAACCATAATTGTACAAAGGGCAATTACATAATTGGATAGTAAAAAGGCAACCAGCAAACTTCCTGTTTTTTT
>NW_024687921.1:0-2393 GCF_008729295.1 Plectropomus leopardus | reverse complement strand
ACATGTCATATTTTGACATTTTTGCCATACTATACCCTTGCTTTTTTAGTCATTTTTCTGACATTCAAAATTAGGGTGGTTTTTGATGTTTTTGCAAAATTCTATGCTATGGCATCTCTTGGAATGCTATTTTATGCTGTTTTGAGGCTTTTCCAGCTGTTTTTGGGACATGTCATATTTTGACATTTTTGCCATACTATAGCCTTGGTTTTTGGGTCATTTTTTCAACGTGCAATATTATGGTGTTTTTGTCTGTTTTTGAAACATTCTTTGCTATGACGTCTCTTGGCACGCTATTTTATGTTGTTTTGACGTGTTCCCAGCAGTTTTTGGGACATGTCATATTTTGACATTTTTGCCATACTATAGCCTTGCTTTTTCGGTCATTTTTCTGACATTCAAAATTAGGATGGTTTTTGATGTTTTTGCAAAACTCTATGCTATGGCGTGTCTCAGCACGCTATTTTATGCTGTTTTGAGGCGTTTCCACCAGTTTTTGGGACATGTCATATTTTGACATTTTTGCCTTACTATTGCCTTGCTTTTTCGGTCATTTTTCTGACATTCAAAATTCTGCTGTTTTCTGGCGTATTTTCAAAATTCGATGCTATGGCGTCTCTTGGCACGCTATTTTATGCTGTTTTGAGGCATTTCCAGCTGTTTTTGAGACATGTCATATTTTGACATTTTTGCCATACTATAGCCTTGTTTTTTTAGTTATTTTTCTGACATTCAAAATTAGGATGGTTTTTGATGTTTTGCAAAATTCTATGCTATGGTGTCTCTTGCTTTTGTGATCATTTTTTCGACTTGCAATATTATGGTGTTTTCGTCAGTTTTTGAAACATTATATGCTATGGCGTGTCTCAGCACGCTATTTTATGTTGTTTTGATGTGTTTCTAGCAGTTTTTAGGACATGTCATATTTTGACATTTTTGCCATACTATAGCCTTGCTTTTTCGGTCATTTTTCTGACATTCAAAATTAAGATGGTTTTTAATGTTTTTGCAAAATTCTATGCTATGGCATCTCTTGGAATGCTATTTTATGCTGTTTTGAGGCATTTTCAGCTGTTTTTGGGACATGTCATATTTTGACATTTTTGCCATACTATAGCCTTGCTTTTTTGGTAATTTTTCTGACATTCAAAATTAGGATGGTTTTTGATGTTTTTGCAAAACTCTATGCTATGGCGTGTCTCAGCACGCTATTTTATGCTGTTTTGAGGCGTTTCCAGCTGTTTTTGGGACATGTCATATTTTGACATTTTTGCCTTACTATTGCCTTGCTTTTTTGGTCATTTTTTCGACTTGCAATATTATGGCGTTTTTGTTTGTTTTTGAAACATTCTACGCTATGGCGTGTCTCAGCACACTATTTTATGCTGTTTTGACATGTTTCCAGCAGTTTTTGGGACATGTCATATTTTGACATTTTTGCCTTACTATAGCCTTGCTTTTTCGGTCATTTTTCTGACATTCAAAATTCTGCTGTTTTCTGGCGTGTTTTCAAAATTCGATGCTATGGCGTCTCTTGACACGCTATTTTATGCTGTTTTGAGACGTTTCCAGGAGTTTTTGAGACATGTCATATTTTGACATTTTTACCTTACTATAGCCTTGGTTTTGTGGTCATTTTTTCGACTTGCAATATTATGGTGTTTTTGTCAGTTTTTGAAACATTCTATGCTATGGCGTGTCTCAGCACGCTATTTTATGTTGTTTTGACGTGTTTCCAGCAGTTTTTGGGACATGTCATATTTTGACATTTTTGCCATACTATAGCCTTGCTTTTTTTAGTCATTTTTCTGACATTCAAAATTAGGGTGGTTTTTGATGTTTTTGCAAAATTCTATGCTATGGCGTGTCACAGGACGCTATTTTATGCTGTTTTGAGGCATTTCCAGCTGTTTTTGGGACATGACATATTTTGACATTTTTGCCTTACTATAGCCTTGCTTTTTCAGTCATTTTTCAGACATTCAATATCATGGTGTTTTGGGGCGTTTTTGTAAAATTCTATGCTATGGCGTCTCTTGGCACGTCATTTTATGATGTTTTGAGGTGTTTCCAGGAGTTTTTGAGACATGTCATATTTTGACATTTTTGCCATTTTTCTGACATTCAAAATTAGGATGGTTTTTGATGTTTTTGCAAAATTCTATGCTATGGCATCTCTTGGAATGCTATTTTATGCTGTTTTGAGGCATTTCCAGCTGTTTTTGGGACATGTCATATTTTGACATTTTTGCCATACTATAGCCTTGGTTTTTTGGTCATTTTTTCAACATGCAATATTATGGTGTTTTTGTCTGTTTTTGAAACATTCTTTGCTATGACGTCTCTTGGCACGCTATTTTATGTTGTTTTGAAGTGTTTCCAGCAGTTTTTGG
>NW_024687920.1:0-326 GCF_008729295.1 Plectropomus leopardus | reverse complement strand
TTTAAATATGTCTGTTTAAAATGTATCTTACTTGTTGTGTTAAAATATTACATTTCCAGTTCAAACAATTTAAACATTAGGTTTTTATTAACCCTTTGAAACCTGAGCAAATTGGATTCATTTCTTTGAAAAAAAAAAAAGAAAACCCAGGGGAAACTTGAGTAGAAGAAAATGACCACAACCTTAGTGGACACAAAAAGAGTGGAGGGGTATACAAAAAAAGAGAAAAATGTCAGAAAAACTGTATTACTTAATTAAATTATAATTACTATAATTCAATATTTAAAATTATGCATGTATACAAATTTTGTGAAAAAAAAAAAAAA
>NW_024687919.1:0-542 GCF_008729295.1 Plectropomus leopardus | reverse complement strand
TTTATTATCCTTTTTATGATTATGAGTTATGTTTGTTCGCTTTGAAATTCAGATATTAAATGTGGATATGACTATATATACATAGTAGTACATAGTATACATAGAGTATATATACATATTTGTGGAAACACCAATCATCTTTAAATTTAATCTATAATGAATTTTTTTGCACTGCAAATCCCTGAAATGTATTAACTCTAAACATGACAATAAACTGCTGAATTGTTTATAAATCTACAATTTAACAGACCCTGAAAAATAATGTTTACTCTCAAATGAAGACCAAAGCTTCTGTTTTGTATTATTTATGATGTATTATTTATAATTTGTATTTCTATTTATTTTCTGTTGTGTTTCTTCTTCTACTCAGATTCATGTCCATGGACTTAGTATGGACCTGGCTTATAGTTCTATCTGTGAATCTTTTTCAATAAATTAAAAACAATAATATGTTCTCATCAACAATTTGATAAGTAAAATAAGTAAAAGTAAAATAAAATATGACCATGTTAAAACCCTGCAGTGTCAGTATAGCTAAGACT
>NW_024687918.1:0-305 GCF_008729295.1 Plectropomus leopardus | reverse complement strand
CAAGCCTATTGGCAGATCTATTTCAAAAAGACCTCTGCAAATGGTGCAGTATGGAGGGAAATAAAAAAAAAAGGTGGCTGCGAATGGAATGAATAATATCTATATAAGGCATCTGTCGTAATTGCAAAAGATGTGGTGTTGATGTGTAAAGTTTCCTTCTACTGGCTTTTCACTACCCAATACATACTAATACATTTATCATGTTATATTCAGATGTAAACTCAGTACTCCAGTGAATGAGCTTAAACCAGTCTGATTTGATGCAAACTGCCGGAATTGTCATCTTATGACATTGTTAAAAAATA
>NW_024687917.1:0-682 GCF_008729295.1 Plectropomus leopardus | reverse complement strand
CAAAATGTAGGAAACCATGTTCTGAAAAACAAATTATAATAATAAAAGTGTATCAGAGCTGAATGTTTCCAGGAGATTCATTAAGAAAATAATTTAATATTCATCAAATCTTTAAATGCTTTTATTCAAGAAATGGCAAATGAATCATATTTGATGAGACTGGATGTTTCATGAATATAAATGTTGTAAATGTTATACTCACAACTTTATTACAGACATTTATAATGCTATAAATGTCAATCCAATCATTTATACATTCCTCTTAAAAGAGCTGTGAGCCGAGGTTCCTGCCGATCCTTTCATTTAAAAAATAAGCCTTATTTGTTATTAAATGTGTTAAATCAAACCTCAGAGATATTTTTCTCTGATGCTGCAATGTGAAATCACAAAATGATTGGTAACATTTTTCAAAATAATTTACCAAAAGCGTCTTGAATTTGTGTCACACAGACGGGACGACAAGTGGAACTGCAAATTTAAGAAAAATTGACTATTTAACCTGGATATCGCAGCATGGCTGAAGCTGGTACAGTTCAATGCTTACGAGATAGTTTTGTTTTATACAAACAGCTTTTTAATCCCGGCATGATGGGATTAAAGGCAGCGAAATCTGATTAATGGAGTGACAAACAAAATCATCTAAAAAAAAAACCCCATCATCATTTTTTTTTCATTATTTGAA
>NW_024687916.1:0-747 GCF_008729295.1 Plectropomus leopardus | reverse complement strand
GTACAAGTGGAATAATTTTGAGATATATAATATTATCATTTTCTGCTTCTACTCCGCTGGTTCTGACAGGGAAATATTTTATATCTTTTACTCCACTACACTGATATTAATTATACTCTTTACATATAAAAACTAGGGTTGAGTCTATTGTGAAATTCTGTGCCGATACCGATTTCTTTGTTATTATGCGGTTGTTTATACTTTTTGTTATTTATTTCCTTTTTGTGACAGGGAAACAAAGTAATCTGTACTAATAATTGACTGTTTAAAGTCATTAAGCCCAAAACTTCAGTGATAAAAATGTATGAAGCAATCTTAAGTATAAACTTTCACTTAGAAAAAAAAAACAAAACAGCTTCAGGGCCTGTTGTAGCACACCTGATTGCGCAGCCTCCCCATGTACAGAGGCTGTGTCCTCACCGCAGCGGCCATGGGTTCAACTCCAACTTGCGGCCCTTAGCTGCATGTCATCCCCTCTCTCTCCCCCGTCCACTTACGCTGTATCCAAATAAAGGCAAAAGCTAAAAAGCTAAAGAAATCTTTCTCTCTCTAAAAAATACTTCAAAACCTTTTTAGTATTTATAAACTATCATGATCTTCTCTGTAATATCTGTTTTATATTGCTGTCTTTAAAAAAATCAACAAATTTCCTCTTCAAACACAGAATTTATTCAAGTTTTTTGTCAAAAACTAAATTTTACAATATTACACAAATTTCATCTTATTTGCAGATATGACAGTCAACAA
>NW_024687915.1:0-457 GCF_008729295.1 Plectropomus leopardus | reverse complement strand
TATCTTGAGCAACAATCTCAGGTGAATGCCCTGATCTATGAAGAGCTGAAGGCAGAAATTCACCTCACTAGATAGCTATCAAACTTCTTTGATACTTTTATCTGCTCACAAAGAAGTCAGAAAAATAGATTCTGTGATACAGAAATGTCTAATTTTTTTGTATTTCTTTAACTATCTAAGAGCCTTTAACCCTTTGAAACCCATATCAACATCTGTTGTCCTGTGCTGCATTCAGATGCCTTTCACAAGCTTTTTGAACCTTTGAAGATTGAGCAAAAAATGGTAAAAAAGAAAACAACCAATTTGGAAGAAATGTCCCAAAAATTGCAATAAATTGGTAAAAGAAAATTACTTGGAAATTTGATTTTAAAAAGAGGGGAGGATCATTGGAAAATTATCCCAGAAATCTGAGGAAAATGTCCAGAAAACTACATTTATAATTATGATATTATTATAA
>NW_024687914.1:0-375 GCF_008729295.1 Plectropomus leopardus | reverse complement strand
TTGGCCGATGTAGATTTTTAAAGTCTGACCTGCCAATGCTGATTATTGCTGATTCAGATTCTGAGAAGGGAGTGGATGGTGCAGTGGTTTTTGTTTGTTTGTTTGTTTGTTTGTTTTAAATTTGGCATGAGGGAGGGACATACAACTTTAAATTGCTGTTTTTATATTTATTTTGCAGACGATATAAAGAAAGCATGCAAGCTTTATTTTTTTTCTCTAAAAAATAAATAACTAAACTATTAGTTCTAACTAGCCAGCAGGTACATCAAGAATAAAAACCCTTAACTTTCAAACATTAAAGGGAAAATTTTAATCTTAATCTTATAATTTTAATTTATTGTGGAGGGAGGGTCATGCATTTTCAGTCACTCAGAG
>NW_024687913.1:0-230 GCF_008729295.1 Plectropomus leopardus | reverse complement strand
GACGGAGCGGCAGGGAGCAAGAGCCTGCATGTGATTACATACAGACACAGAGGTCCTGTTCACATTCCCTAATATATCCCTTTCCTTATTTCCTTCCTTCCTAGGCAATGCTTAATCTGATACAACTGCGTAAAGGGAGATTAAAGAGTGATGCTTTACAGGTGCTCCATGTGCTGCGATCGGCTGCTACATTTAAAAGAATACAGTCAGTTTGAGCTCAATATGTCACT
>NW_024687912.1:0-706 GCF_008729295.1 Plectropomus leopardus | reverse complement strand
TCCATCAT
The DNA here is from genome assembly GCF_008729295.1 of Plectropomus leopardus. Lineage (NCBI taxonomy): Eukaryota > Metazoa > Chordata > Actinopteri > Perciformes > Serranidae > Plectropomus > Plectropomus leopardus. The sequence continues at coordinate 698 of NW_024687912.1, read as the reverse complement.
ACTGCCACAGTCATTAGTCTAGAGATCTCTCTTGATGTCATCATCAAATGTGAAAAAGAAAATTAGGCCAATGTCAATCTTAACTTGTACTTTTTGTGCCACAAAATCAGTTCCCCTCAAGCAATTTTGAGTAACAGTTAAAACATTTTTCTTAAACAAGGAACGATAGCAGCTCTGAAATCATTCATTTGCCTTTTAAACGAGTGGTGTTTCTTTTTTTAGGTGTTCTTTTTTCAACCTTGTTGGCATTATGTGGAAATAATACATATCTAGTTCCGCTGCTTATTTTTGAGACTGAGGCACTACGGCCACACACAAAGATGCAGTACAGACACACCTGCACAGACAGGTGTTTTACAGGGACACAGAATACACCACTGGGAGGCTGTTTGCTGAATGGACAAAACAGTCAGGTAGTGATGTGCTCTTGCAGAGACTTTGCAGTTTGCATCATAAATGTGCTTACAACCACATATTGCCATCATTAGTGTCTGCAAAAAGAATGGGCACATATAAAATCCAGGTTTGAAAACCAGGTCATCTCCAATGCCTTTAGCCCTTGTTGGGTTATTGTGTCACAAAAATCTGCAATATCACATGGGAAATATTTCTTAGTCTCTTGCGGGATAACAAGATATGTCTGACATGTACTTGAACTACAGTGTAGTTATAAATACTTTTATTATGGCCCTTGTCAG
>NW_024687911.1:0-758 GCF_008729295.1 Plectropomus leopardus | reverse complement strand
ATTACCTTTACAGGTATGGTTGTGTTTCTGCTTTGAAATGGAAATCCGATATTTACCAATAGTTGCTGTTGTTTGAAAATGAATGAAGTGGCTGCATGATTTTCAGTTGGACCTGCATGCTTCTTTAATACCCATTCTGAATGGATGAATGTCCCTAAACTCACCTGGCACATTACAGACATGTTACACTTAAAAGTTACAATTTAAATTGCATTTTCAAAACAAATATAGTCAGTGCTGTCAGTTATGTGTGTCATGGCTGAACATGGCAGACAATCAACAAAACATTACTGCATATTAGAGGTGTAGGTGAGGATTATTTTAACTGTCAAGCACTGGAACAGAAGCTGGAAAAATCATACCAAAGATAACTTTGTCTGTGTACAAAAACTATGCAATAGTTACCAAAAACAGATTGCACTATGTAAATTACAGATGGAAATGCAGCAACTTCCAACTAACTTGTATTCACAAATGTATTTTTTTTGTATTTATATATATTTTTAATTTATTATATCATCACTGTGTTGCTAAAATGGCATTGAGCATGTCATGACTTGTTTGGGACTCAAAACTCAAAGTTAAGGACTTGGAACTTTAGTGCCAAGACTCGAGACTTGCTCGTGACTTGGTCCGGCTTCTGTTGGTGTGTATCCAACTGCACTTTTTAAATGACAGGTTCATAAAGGTAATACAAGCTTCTACATGAACTGAATGCCCATGAGGCTTTTTTGTGGGGTTATTTAATGCGCTCTGAT
>NW_024687910.1:0-1018 GCF_008729295.1 Plectropomus leopardus | reverse complement strand
TCGGCACGCTCTTTAATGTGGTTTTAAACTATTTTAAGCTGTTTTTGAGACATGCCATTTTTTTGATGTTTTGCCATACTATAGTCTTGCTTCTTGGGTCATATTTTCGACATACAAAATTATGGTGTTTTTGTCTGTTTTTGCAACTTTCTATGCTATGGTGTGTCTTGGCACGCTCTTTAAAATTGTTCTTAACTGGTTTAAGCTGTTTTTGGGACATGTCATTTTTGGACGTTTTTGCCATACTATAGCCTTGCTTCTTTGGTCATTTTTTTGACACCCCATTTCATGGTGTTTTTGTCCGTTTTTGCAACTTTCTATGCTATGGCGTGTCTCGGCATGCTATTTAATGCTATTCTAAACTGTTTTCAGATGTTTTTGGGACGCGTCATTTTTGGACATTTTTGCCATACTATAGCCTTGCTTCTTGGGTCATTTTTTCGACATGCCAAATTATGGTGTTTTTGTCCATTTTTGCAATTTTCTATGCTATGGCGTGTCTCGGCACGCTCTTTAATGTGATTTCCAAGTATTTTAAGATGTTTTTGAGACATGCCATTTCTGGACGTTTTTGCCATACTATAGCCTTGCTTCTAGGGTCATTTTTTCGACATACCAAATTATGGTGTTTTTGTCCGTTTTTGCAACTTTCTATGCTATGAATCAGAATCAAAATCAGAATCAGAAAAAGATTTATTGCCAGGTATAGTTCACACAATACGAGGAATTTGTTCTGGTGGGTTGGTGCAACATAAATATAGAAAAAAAACAAAAAACAGATAAAATAGAAGATACAAATATAAAATATAAAATATAAAAAGTACGAGTCTAGCAGTGCAAAACAAAACAAGTAACACAAGTAACAGTGTAACAGTGCAAGAAACAGAACCATGGAATTAAAGTTATATACAAGAATGGTTGGAGTGCAAGATATATATTGATATTTACATTGAAATTCACATTTATACAGGTTTGAGTGCAGCTTTATGGTGTGGATGTGCCGCATGACCAGCAGCAG
>NW_024687908.1:0-574 GCF_008729295.1 Plectropomus leopardus | reverse complement strand
CCAGATGAGTTTGGGGCAGCTTGGAAAGTGGAAGGCGACGACACATGCAGTGATGGGTGTGGCTCTTCCTGTCCACAATGCACCAATGACCTCCCTGCCAGAGCCCAATGCGATATGATTCAGGCAAATGACGGTCCCTTCAGCTCCTGCCATCAGCAGGTTGACCCAGAGCCATATTTCAAGAGCTGTGTGTTTGATGTATGTATCGCTGGAATTGATTCCCTTTGCGGGGCCATTGAGGCGTACGTCAGCGCCTGTCAGTCTGCTAATGTTCAAGTCAGCCCCTGGAGACAGGATACCCCCTGCAGTAAGTCAGCTAGTCAAGGTCCCATTTAAAAATGACATAGATACTAATATCAGCAATTTATTTTCCTCAACATGCCTCCTGTACTGTAGACTCAAAAATGTGTGTAATGGACTTTAGTGATTATCATAATCTTACAGCCATCTCTTCTCTCCTCACTTATAAAGGACTTGACTGTCCAGCCAACAGCCATTATGAGCTGTGTGGTACCGACTGCGGCCACACCTGTGCCAGCAGCATTGATGCTGCCTGTGAGCAGGGTTGCTCTGA
>NW_024687907.1:0-444 GCF_008729295.1 Plectropomus leopardus | reverse complement strand
CTGTTTTACGTGCGCTGGGTAAACTGGAAATCCTGGCTGCTCGGGCTAAAGCAGCGTTGCTTTAACCCCACAGGGGTTGCTGGTTCCATTCCCTCCAGTGTGAGGCAGTAAGATGCAGGTCGGGGAGTTTGGCGGGCGGCCGGTTGGTTCTGGGAGAGTTGGAGGTTTCTAACAGCCTGAATCGGCTGTAATGGAGCAGAAACGTTTCTCTTAATAACTCTGATCTGTTGTCTCATCCATCAGAGTGGACGGGGCTCGCTGCAACAACATGCCTGGCCCCCCGGGGGGGGGGGGGGGTGTGCTGCCGGTTCGTTGCTGATGAGGCCCCCAGGGGCCCCCTGGGGCCGGTCGGCCTTGGAGTCCTGCTCACCGTGCTTTATGAAGCGGACCACCGGCCGAGCCCTGCGGCGCGCTGTTTTCACTAAACATTCCCAGCGGCTCCAC
>NW_024687906.1:0-310 GCF_008729295.1 Plectropomus leopardus | reverse complement strand
TGCATCAAATAAGATTTTTTAAAAGTTCTCACCAGTGACAGACTGTTGGGACTGCAAAAACAGCCTCTCTTTTATTCTGTCAACCACCTTCTTAAAAAAAGGCTGGTGAATGCAAATACCTGTTGATATCCAGGTCTTTCATAATGTCTTAAAACTAGGTGTGTTCCCTCTTCTGACCAAAAAATGTGGGCTTTTCTTTTGAGTATGCATCTTCACACCAACCTTGTAAACTGTTACAGCCCCATTGGTGAGTGCATGTGGTGTAAACCCTAAACAATTATTGTGGACAAAATAATTCACAATAAAGATA
>NW_024687905.1:0-461 GCF_008729295.1 Plectropomus leopardus | reverse complement strand
TCAGTTAGTCTCTGTGGATGCTTAGTGGAGTTGGTCATTTGTCCATATTCAGTCACTGTCCCACTGCAGCTCTTTGATATAGGAAAATATAATTAAAGTTTACAACGACAATCATCCTTTTCTTTTGACCTACTGAAAGAAGTCAAATTTATGGGTCCTCGACCTGGAGATCCTGAAGGTTTTCAACAACTCTGAGATCATTTAAATTATTTTAATGCTCAATTTTAGCAGCATTAAGTGCCCACAGTGCAACTGTTAATATTAAATAACAGTTTTTGCTTGCTGTAATCATTCATACTGCTCATTCTGGCCACAAGAGATCAATTTCTAAAGCAATATCAGTGAAAGTGGAGGGGGAAAAGAAATGGCCCACATTTCACAAAAAAAAAAAAACAGTACACAAGAAGAAAGAAGAAAAATATCTCTAAAAAATAACTAGGAAATATGTCCAGATAACTATA
>NW_024687904.1:0-214 GCF_008729295.1 Plectropomus leopardus | reverse complement strand
ATATCAGTTTTCTTGTGCTGCGTTTAGATGCCTTTCACAATCTATGCATTCTTTCAAACATGAGCAAATTGGTTTGATTTCTTCAAAAACATGGGAAAATAAGGCAATGACCAACTGGGCAGGTAACAGTCCGGGCTGTCTGTGTGCAACTGCTCTCTCAGATCATTTTATGTTGTTCAAATCTATGTACTTTTACGTGAATTTGATTTTTTGT
>NW_024687903.1:0-445 GCF_008729295.1 Plectropomus leopardus | reverse complement strand
GACACACCGTCGAACCACTTAATGATTCGTGTATGTTCGGATTTAAGAAGAGAGCAGTTTCAACCTGTATGTCAAGACACACTGACAAAATCACGTCATGAGGTGGTTTGGTTATAGTGAAAGCACTTTTCAGGAGAGATCTTAAAAGTAAGATTCAACCGTTGAGTCTGTCATCATATCATCTTTCCTTATTGAATGATAATTATAATCACATGGTCCCTTCATTAACCTCTGCGAGAAATGACTACAAATATGTCATTGCTTACAGGTTTTTAAAGATAGATAGATAAATAGATACTTTATTGATCCTTATGGAAATGACTTTATACAGCAGCTACATTCACAGTGAAATACAACAACAGGAGACGTCTAAACATAGAACATACACATTACATTTCACCAGCTACACATCTCACAAATAACAACTGTAGGTAATGTATAAAGA
>NW_024687902.1:0-513 GCF_008729295.1 Plectropomus leopardus | reverse complement strand
TAAAAATGTTTGCACTTTAACTTGCAAATACCACAATTCTGGTGAATGTTATATCTCAAGAATGGTGACACTACTCTTGGCTGCCCATTTTTAAAACTGTGCTGATTGTATAGATCGCCCGTGCTGCTGGGAAAAGATGTGCATGAGGCAAATTAAAACTGTGACTGCAGTTTGAGTGGTTTAGGGAAGCATTCGACCATGAGGCAGTGATTCTAGTTGAACTTAAGTCTTTGTTTACTCCCCTTTTTATTTGGGTTGAGCGCACTTGTGAAGTAATAGTGTGATATCTACAATCACAGAGCCTATCACTGATCGTTGCCTAATAGATCAAGAGTAGTAGGGCTGTGCGGCAAACATTGGAAATGTAACTTATCCACCTCTGTGTTCTCATTTTCTTGTTTTCTCACAGCCTTGGTTGTTGCTAATACTCTTTAAAATGCCTCAGTTTGAAATCAAAAGTCTAAGTCAAATTCTGCCATATGTACAGCACATACAGAGGATTGAAACTGCATT
>NW_024687901.1:0-537 GCF_008729295.1 Plectropomus leopardus | reverse complement strand
TAAAAATGTTTGCACTTTAACTTGCAAATACCACAATTCTGGTGAATTTTATATTTCAAGAATGGTGACACTACTCTTGGCTGCCCATTTTTAAAACTGTGCTGATTGTATAGATCGCCCGTGCTGCTGGGAAAAGATGTGCATGAGGCAAATTAAAACTGTGACTGCAGTTTGAGTGGTTTAGGGAAGCATTCGACCATGAGGCAGTGATTCTAGTTGAACTTAAGTCTTTGTTTACTCCCCTTTTTATTTGGGTTGAGTGCACTTAAGTAATAGTAATAGTGTAATAGTCTTTAGTAATAGTGTGATATCTACAATCACAGAGCCTATCACTGATCGTTGCCTAATAGATCAAGAGTAGTAGGGCTGTGCGGCAAACATAGGAAATGTAACTTATCCACCTCTGTGTTCTCATTTTCTTGTTTTCTCACAGCCTTGGTTGTTGCTAATACTCTTTAAAATGCCTCAGTTTGAAATCAAAAGTCTAAGTCAAATTCTGCCATATGTACAGCACATACAGAGGATTGAAACTGCATT
>NW_024687900.1:0-989 GCF_008729295.1 Plectropomus leopardus | reverse complement strand
TAGTTCAGGTTCATTAAAGTAGTAACTGTAGCGTTATTCGACAGCTAGCGGTTGATGTAGCTAGCTACAGTCGCTAAATCCAGTGCATCATTTTTCTGTCCGGCGCTGAGCAGGACTCTGAAGTGTGTGCACTGTGGCTTTGCTAACTCGCTGGCCTTAACGTTAGTTGTCATATTTTAGAAAACTGACAGGTTTGTGTTTCCCTGTCACAGACGTTTTCTCCGCAAGCCCAATGTAGCAGAGGCGAGTGAGCAGTTTGGTAAGTACCTGGCAGTGTCCTCCGCGTGATAAAGTGTTACAAAGAGCATGTGTCAGACTGTTTTTTATTAGTTTGCTTCACGTGTTTTCCTGTTTTCTCTTGTGTTTCAGGTCAGTTAGCCAAGGAGCTGAAACAGCAGGACTGCCTTCAGTATGCTGCCTTCTGTAACCTGGCCATGGCGAGGTGAGTTAACACTAAAGTACTATTACCACGCTGTTAACCCTTTAAAACCTGAGCAATTTGGTGTGATTTATTGCACACACAAAAAAGGGAGTAGGCAATGAGCAAATTAACAAGACTTGGCCCAAAAAGTAGCAAGAAATTAAAAACAAAATTACAAGGCATTTACCTGAAAATAAGCACATACAAGGAGTAAAAATAAGTAAATAAAGTAAATGACTCAAAAAAGTGTTGACATTTAAAAAAAAATAGCATTTTGCAACACAGTTTTCAAAATATAATGCAATATCTATGAACAGAGTTTTCTATATTTCTTTATTTCCCCCTTAAAAAAAATTAGGTTATGATCTTGTAACCTTTGACATTTCTTGCAATTTGTGGGATATTTCTTGCCAAGTTGCTCACTGACTTTCTTGTCCATGCTTTCAAAATAAATCAAGCCATTTTTGTAGTGTTTCAAAGGGTTCATCTGACAGAAGCACAAGAAAACTGATGTCGATCCAGGTGTCATAAGGTTGAAATACTCCACCACAAGTGTATATATATATAT
>NW_024687899.1:0-594 GCF_008729295.1 Plectropomus leopardus | reverse complement strand
TTGCTTTTGTAGTGGGTGAGAAAACTCCACTTTCACAAACATAAGTCTGTAAGAGGCAAAATATGTTGGACTTGTGTTAATGTATATTTTTTGGTCATTTTTTATTTCTGAAAAAAAAAAAAGAATTTAAAAAACTCATCAAACAATAATTTGGTGCCCCCCCTGCAGAAACTCTGATGACCCCCAAGGGTCCCTCTGTTGAAGACCCAGGATTTAAAATGCATCAACGTTAATTCAAAAGTTATGCTTTCGAATCCAACTTTTCTTGCACAACCACAAGGTTACCTGCTACTGAACTGAATCTTGTGGGCTGGACTTGGCCAGTGTTGATCAAACTGAAGGTCTGGCAAGATCCACTACGTTAAACTACAGACGCAGTTTTGATCCATGGGCAGAGGAGGAGTGGACATGTAAGAAAATTTCATCCAGGCTGCCTATTTCATGCATGACAATATGTATGCAGAGACTGGTTAAGCCTAAAACCTGAGCAAATTGACTGGATTTATTACGAAAACATAGGAAGAAAGCAATGTGCACCTTAAGAGGAAACTGGTAAAAAGTGCAAGAAAATTAATAAAAACAAAATTTTAAAAA
>NW_024687898.1:0-1157 GCF_008729295.1 Plectropomus leopardus | reverse complement strand
TTGTTGGCCATTTTTGCAACATTCTATGCTATAGCATGTTTTTGCACACTATTTTTTTTACTGTTTTGAGTTGTTTTCAGTTGTTTTTGAGACGTGAATTTTGACATTTTTTGCCATACTATAGCCTTCCTTTTTTTTTTTTTTTCAACATGCATTACTTTGGTGTTTTGGCCATTTTTTGCAACATTCTATGCTATAGCATGTTTTTGCACACTATTTTATGCTGTTTTGAGGTGTCTTCAACTGTTTTTGAGACATGTCAATTTTCATATTTTTTTGCCATACTATAGCCTTGCCTTTTTGGTCACTTTTTCAACATGCATTATTTTGGTGTTTTTGGCCGTTTTTGCAACATTCTATGCTATAGTGTGTCTTTGCACGCTATTTTATGCTGTTTTGAGGTTTTTTGATGTGTTTTTCAGACATGTCAATTTTGACATTTTTTGCCATACTATAGCCTTGCCTTTTTGGTCATTTTTTCAACATGCATTATTTTGGTGTTTTTGGCCATTTTTGCAACATTCTATGCTATAGCATGTTTTTGCACACTATTTCATGCTGTTTTGAGGTGTTTTCAACTGTTTTTGAGACATGTCAATTTTGACATTTTTTGCCATACTATAGCCTTGCCTTTTTGGTCATTTTTTCAACATGCATTATTTTGGTGTTTTTGGCCGTTTTTGCAACATTCTTTGCTATGGCATTTCTTGGTCCTCATGTTATTTTTGACATTTTTCACGCGTTGGCCCAAAAATATAGCATGTCGGGGAAAAGAAAAACAAATGGTGAAAAAATATCATAATATCACATGTCCAAAAAGCAGGTCAACACAGCATAATATAGCATGTCAATACACGCCATAGCATAGAACATTGCAAAAATGGTTCAAAATGCCTAATTCTAGTATGCTAAAAAGACGTCTGAAATTGCCATTCTAAAGTACGGTGAAAAATGTCAAAATATGACATTTCCCAAAAAATAGCTCAAAACCACATAAAATAGTGTGCCGAGCCATGCCATAGCATAGAACATTGCAAAAACGGCCAAAGTGGGCATTATAAAGCACGTCTTTAAACACAACCGAAAATGCCATACTATAGTATGGTCAATATTGTAAAAATATAACATGTCCCAAAAATAGTTAAAAACAGCATAAA
>NW_024687897.1:0-305 GCF_008729295.1 Plectropomus leopardus | reverse complement strand
ACAGCTTAATACTGTAATTTGTTTGCAATTATGTATTGTCTGCTGTTGCCGCTTTGGAAATAAGTGTCTTCGGTTTAAGTCCTACAGTATTCTCTGGGATTGTTTATGCCATGGTTCTCATTTGAGTTGTTGTGCTAAAATTGTGTTGAAATTCCAAATTAAATCAAAATAAGCTTTAACTAGTGGGCTAACATCTTTGTCATTACTTGACTGATCATGCTGAATGAGATGTTATTCTAAACAGTGAATTTTACAGCCACTTTTCTTAAAAAAAAGAAAGAAGAAAGAAGAAGAACATTTTTTGT
>NW_024687896.1:0-390 GCF_008729295.1 Plectropomus leopardus | reverse complement strand
GAGCAAATTAAAAAGAAATACCAAAACGAATAGGCATAAAATTAGAAGAAAAAAAAACAGTTATAAGAAAATGACCTTAAAATAAGCAACAAAAAAGAAAAGTAAAAAAACAAAAACAAACAATAAAATTACCTGAAGAAAGCGCTAAATAAAAAAAAGAAAGAAAGATTAGTCATTGAAGAATATGTTTTCTTTCTGTAACTTTTTTTTAAAAATATATCATAATAATTATAAATATAGTTCTCTTACCTTAAATCCCCTTAATAAAACTGCACTAAGCATGACTGTGGGCATTTGATTTAGGAACTACAGTTGGACATGTTTTTAAAAAGGGAGTAAAAGCTTTTGTTTAACACATTTTCTGTTGTGTATGTCCTGTGTGATATACAC
>NW_024687895.1:0-526 GCF_008729295.1 Plectropomus leopardus | reverse complement strand
TCACTATGACCCAGACTTAAATATCTCCACTGGCTGGACTGCTGTGAAACCTGGTACAGACGTTCATGATCCTCAGAGAATGAATCTCTCGTCACACCATCATCATGAGTTTGGCATTTTTCGTTTTGATTGAAATATCTGCACAACTTTGGATAGATAATATTCAGCACATTCAAGTGGTTCAGTAAGACAAGGCTACGTATGTTCACTTAAATAGAAAATGTGAAATGGGCTAAAAAAAGAAGGTTTAGATAACAGAAAAGTGCAAAAAAGTTTTGGTTTGATGGTTATCAGGTGATAACATCTCAAAAGCAATATTAACTCTTCTTATAAATCCCCCCACCCCCCCACCAAGGTGCTCTCAGGCAAGACTGTTTGGTTGTACTGCTCTTAGGTACAGCAGGAATGTGTGAACTCATGTGACTGTGCAGTACAGCCTCGCTGCAATAACAGCAGTATGTGTGTTCAGTAAACTCATAGACAGACAAACAGCAGAGAGAGACAGAGAAATAAAGTCCCAGCTGTA
>NW_024687894.1:0-385 GCF_008729295.1 Plectropomus leopardus | reverse complement strand
TGTCTATGCATGTGCTTTAGAGCTTTTTGGATTTGTGTGTTGTAATTAAACTTAGATATTGAAGTAAAATTAACTGAGACTCATAGAGGTTGGCAAGAGAGAAAGAGAAAGTTTTTCTACAGTGATTGCCCTGGTTTTCAGCGTGACAGTATCATCTTGTATGGACTTCATTAACTGGAACCTGAATCAACATCAATTTTCTTGTGCTGTGACACTTTAAAGCACGCACTTTAAAATTTTGAAATGTAAGCAAATGAAAAAAAGGGAAAGACAGAAAATCATTCAAAAAAATTTAAAAAAGAACTAAGGAAAATATAACCAGGGCATTCTCTGTAGCAATATTTTCTCTTTCTCTCTTGCCATCAATTTCTAGTTTTAATTACAA
>NW_024687893.1:0-873 GCF_008729295.1 Plectropomus leopardus | reverse complement strand
GGGAGCTCTGATGTAACGCAGCCTACCACGCCATGTCCAAACCCGGATCCCACAGTTTTATTTTTCATCATTTTAACAGTTCTGCATATTTGACAGTTTAGTTTTTTCATTATTATTGTTTTTAAAGTTTGCACATTTATGTTTTGCAGTTTTTTTATTTTATTTATTTATTTTACAGTTTTATGGTTTCACATCTTTGAGATTTTCATAGTTATTCGTCATAGTCATGCTGTTGTATAGTTGTTAGTTTTAGGTTTGACATGTTGACAGTGGTTATAGTTTTCGTTTTTACTTCCTGTGTTTTTACAGTTATTGTTTGAGTTGTTATAGTTTTACAGTTCATGATCATAATTTTACACCAGTCATAAGGGTGTTGTTTTTTTTACAGTACTTATTGTTTTCTTTCTTAAGTTTTAGTAATAGTAGTTTTACAGTAGTTGTAGTTTTACAGTAGTTGTAGTTTTACAGTGCAGCTATGATGGTCTGTGGGTGCGAAGAGACGAGACGAGACGAGACGAGACGAGACGAAGAAGACGGAGAGAGAAATGAAGCAAACAGAGGTCCTGATAAATTGTTTTGTTTTTTACAGTTTACAGTAGTAACAGTTTTACAATCGTTACTGTATTTTTTGAGAGACACGCAGAGACAGATGAAGTGATGGAGAGACACTGAGGGACACAGAGACAGATGAAGACGGAGAGATGCAGAGACAGATGAAGTGATGGAGAGACACTGAGGGACACAGAGACAGATGAAGACGGAGAGATGCAGAGACAGATGAAGTGATGGAGGGACACAGAGGGACACAGAGACAGATGAAGACGCAGAGAGACATAGAGCCAGATGAAGTGATGGAGGGACACAGAGGGACAC
>NW_024687892.1:0-373 GCF_008729295.1 Plectropomus leopardus | reverse complement strand
GCCACAACATTTTTTGCAAACACTAGATATTAAACAAAAGCCAGAGACGGCAGCTATTAACTTGCTGTGAGCTGTAATGTCATCGCCTCTAAACAGAAGAGCAGCGTCTCTCCCCTCCTTGCCAAATACCTCCTCCGTGCTGCTACAGGTGCAGCTGCTTGAACCAAAGAGAAGCCTGAAAGTCAAAAGCGCTCACTCTGCAGCAAAATCTGGAGACCAAAATGTCTCCAGAAGTACACTGCACAGCATATTGACTAGCAAAAAAACACATTCATTTATTTGAGGCAGCCGCCATGCTTCACACATCTGCGGCCATGTATTGATTTTCTATTTTTGGAGGTGGACAGTTCATTAGGAGCGCAATTGGACTGTA
>NW_024687891.1:0-350 GCF_008729295.1 Plectropomus leopardus | reverse complement strand
GGTTCTGCATTTAATGATCTGTAAATCCTACCAACTAAAAATATTCAGACATAGAAATGCCTCGATTTTGTCATGTGTAATTAATGCAGTAAGCTTTTATTAGACATGGTTATATCTGCATCACAAATCAAAGAACCGTGATGCGTGGAGAACTCTATCCTCTACGATCTGATGCTGGTGTTTTATCCGCCTCAAGTGCTCCATGTGTACTAACTCCTTGTGGCTAACCTGCCGTTAACCTGATTCTGCTGTCAGAAAAAAGATTCAAACGTCATTCTCGCACCTACATTTAGTCCTCAGCATCTGGCTCCATCTCTCTGCACCCCCCCCCCCCCCCCCCCCCCCCCCCC
>NW_024687890.1:0-299 GCF_008729295.1 Plectropomus leopardus | reverse complement strand
TTTTGGCTTAATCTTCATTTTTAACCCAAAAAGTTGTCATACAGTCTTTTTACAATTAAGTGGGGGGTGCTGGTGGTCACTGGGGGTGTTCAAATCAATAATTGTATATCATCTGCATAGTTATGAAATCTATCCTGTGTTGTAACATTTGGCTGAGCACAAATATGGGTATAGTTGGTTTCTGAGAACTGGTGCCATTTTGGATCCAGTTCCAAGTTGTCAAAATACTTTATTTAGCTAAGAGTCTAATACATATCCAATCAAACATTTTGTCTACTTTCTTTATGTAGGCAAAAAAA
>NW_024687889.1:0-293 GCF_008729295.1 Plectropomus leopardus | reverse complement strand
AAATATAGGCGTGGTTTCAACTTCTCAAATACTGCGACCTAACAAAGGAACAAGCTGCACTGAAACACTTTCCACGCCATTGACGAGATATTCTGACAGTAAGTGTTTTCACTGTTAAACTGTAGGGGGTGCTGTTACGGATGCTGCAGAGCAACATTTCCGAAAACAAACACGAGACGATCTGAGGGTACGAGGAAGAGACGATTACTAACTTCCCAACTTTATCGCTATTTAGCGGCTTTTGAGACCATCTCAGCAACATTAACTTTACAAAGCAACAAGGGACACATTTA
>NW_024687888.1:0-379 GCF_008729295.1 Plectropomus leopardus | reverse complement strand
TCAAAAAAATCAGCGTGTTTAATGTGCTTACCTCGCTGAACTGCATAGCCACTGACAGAAAACTCCTATAGATATGCATGTGAGAAATAACTTAACTATTCTCATTTACTATTTATTTTATTTTATCTTGAGCCATTTTATTCTATTTGAGCCTCCTCGGGCAGAGAAACTGAATTTTGTTGTATTCACCTGTACAATGACAATATTCTGTTACTCACAAATGTGAGATCAGTGGGAACTCAAGTTGATGCGCCAAAGATTAATACTGACTGAGAAAGTGTATTTCGGACAAATTTGGCTTTAATGATCGAATACTTTTAACAAAGGAGTTTATCCTGACATTTCCGAAACGAACAAGTTTTAAAATATTAAGTAAACA
>NW_024687887.1:0-1583 GCF_008729295.1 Plectropomus leopardus | reverse complement strand
GGCCCCTGTGGTGAGGCAAAACTTGATCTAGATTAACCTTCATCCCAGTATAAAACACATGCATGTTTCATTGGTTGGTTGAAACTTCAGTGCTTCCCTCTTTTAGAGCTTAGAAGACAATGCTGCTGGTTGCTGTCTCTGTCCATTTTTGTCAGACTCTTAGTTATCACTTTCTTTTTTTAGCCTCAATACTTTATACACCTTTTTTTTTATTCTCTTTCTGACAGTCCCATTGCTCCCAGTCAGGAAATACTGTGAGCTGTGGTCTCACACAGGCACTCCTGTGTGCCACCACAAACATCATGCCAGTAGTTTAACTAGTCCTTCTGTTTGATGTCTCTCAGTGGGACAATATTAACACAGTCCTGTCCTGCCCAGTTTTTGTCCCAGGAGGCTACAAAGTTTTTGACAGGTTGGATTCTGTTACTATTTACTCAGATGTTGGCACCCTCCATCATCATATTTTGCAGCCTGACACACACTGAAGTTTTCTTGAGGATGGTGCTGTGCAAACTGAAATGTCATGTCAGTCTTCAGCATTCAAAACAACAGCCAGGTTGCAGCAAAGATGCTCCCCGCCAGCATCTCCCAACTTCTTTGTTCGTTGTGACAGGAGGAAGCAGCGTGAAGCGTGTTCGACACAGCCAGGCAGGCGGCGCAATTATTGTTCAGGAGCAGGTTCAGTCGTCTGGTCTCCTCTTCCAACAAGTTACAGTTTTCCAGTGTTTGATTTTGGAAGCATGTTCTGCTGCTTGTTCTCCACCTGCAACAGTCAGTGTGTTCTTCAGGAGCAGCTGCTGTTTTCAGCCCAAGATAGGGTGGAGTTTACGAGCCTGTATTAAAAAAAAACTTCAGTCGGCCACACTCCTTTCACAAATGGGAAAATATTTCAGTTAAGAAATTGCGTCAGCTGACTGATCTACTTCGTTATATCTTGGCAGTCAATATTATGTACATTTGCCCAGTATATTTGTTTCGTCACGTACTATGTTGTGCAATCTGTTAGTTTTAGGTTTTCTACTTCCTGAGCAAAAACAAATTCCACATCCTTTTTTCTCTGTTCTCTCTTGTTGTATATCCCCTATTTTAAGTTTTTGTTTCTTCCTACGGCACAGACAGTCTACTATGAAACTTTCTGGCAGTAAACACTAGCAGCCCCACCAAGAGATGTTTGAAAACTCCTGTTAAGGATCTCACGTTTGGTATTATTGTGGGCTGCCTGAGTGCACCATTACTTTAAGTCTAGTGAGGAGAAGAAGAAGCGAACATTAAGACTGGCCTTTAGTTGATCCAGAACCTGTATTGCACACATGAAAGGTTTGCTGACGATGTCATTGCACCCACATCATGATTCATTTGGCCCTGACCTGAGGACTGTTGAAACATAAAACACCTTTCAGTCTTTAGAAGTATATGAAGATAATTTGGATTTGATCATACATTAATCTGCTTACCTCAGACATAAAGCCACTTAAAAGCTTAACCAATCATAAGCAGCCTCCTTTTGAAAATACACATTGATTTTTCTGCATTGCTGGCTCTGAAGAGTAGTGCGTCTCACCCCCTTTCTTCATCCTCTGAAG
>NW_024687886.1:0-479 GCF_008729295.1 Plectropomus leopardus | reverse complement strand
CTCTGAGCTCTTCAGAAACCAGTCTAAGCAGTTGGGTAGCATACTTGAATCCAGACCGTTGGATCCGCCCACTGCACCGATTTCGAGTTGACTGCCTTACATCAGGCAAGTTGCATGCTGAATCGGGCCTCATCATTCCAGGCGCAGTGTTGTGAGTTTAATTTGCATGCACACAGTATGTATACACTGCATGAAAGTAAGTCTGGTTCAAATCCAGTTAAACAAAGGGTAGATTCAGAACAAACTGTGATCGGTGCTCCAGAAATATCAGGCTATCCCCCATCAGGCAGAGCAACCTGTGGAAACTAAAGCAGCTGTCGATAAAAGCAGTTTTGTCTATTTTTATTCTCCTGTGCAGTATGAACAGTTAGAGCTCTGTAGACAAGGACATGCCGTATGTGAAGGCCATAATCCCCCTGAATCTGTTAGACTTTAGTGGGATTTAGACAGTATTGCTGATGGTGAACAGGATCTCAACT
>NW_024687885.1:0-759 GCF_008729295.1 Plectropomus leopardus | reverse complement strand
TTGACAACATGAACAGGTACAAAACATCAACCCTAGTTTAGGTATATTTCTTATTTTGCACAATGAATAAATACATGTATGAGAAGCATTTTATTTCATGTTTCTATCTGCTGGTGGGCCATCACCATAAGAGTATGCATAATATGATGTTAATGCCACTAAAGAAGAGACTTGATGATCACTAAAATTATGTGGAGATAAAAAGGATATATCAATATCTAAATCCAAGTTGTATTTACATCTGCAAAAATATCGTGCAACCCTGGTTTTAAGAGCTCCTTCCCACAGATTTTTGTTTTGGTCTGTAAAGGAAGCAACAGGTTAGTTACAGTTTGCCTGGTTCAGCTCAACTCAGAGGGCCTGTTTGTGCAGATTTATGAATGTGAACTAAATCAGAATCAAACATTAAGTAATTCGCACTTGAGGAAAATTAGAGGTAGTTTCAGCCTGAAGGGTCCTCCCTGTGTTTGGGCTCAATGTTCCTCTCACTATGTTCACCACTGTAACAAGATAATGTCATTTCAAAAAGTGGCATGATGGATAATCATGTGACAAACCACAAAGCAGTCATTGTGAAGAGAAGCTGGGAAGCACATCTGCACCTCCCACACACACAGCCTTCTTGTTCAGACTGGGAATCTCTGTACAGCACAGTTGCAATATCAGATGGGAGTTTGCCGCAAAACTAAAGCAAAATGAGCTGCAAATGTACGAAAACTTATCCTCATACCTCCATTGTCCACTATCCTCTGGTGCACA
>NW_024687884.1:0-461 GCF_008729295.1 Plectropomus leopardus | reverse complement strand
TCTACTTCTATTATATTCAAGAGAAGGCAGACATTCTTGATAAATAGTGCTATAGGTAAGAGGAAACATATGTATTTTTTGACTTGGGGATGAACTGCCTCTTTAATCAGCTTGAAAGGCTATGCTCCCCAAATATTCAGATTGAGTGAAAGTCTTCATACCACCCTGCGAATGACAATGTTAAAGTAAAAGTAGGTAAGTAAAGTCAGGAAAATGTACTTAAGGTATAAAAATAAAAAGTACCCAATTCAGACAAATCTTTGAAAACACACCCCCACACCAAAAACTCAAAATTATTATAAAAAGATAAAAGGAAAAAAAACACCGAAAACTTTAAAGTTATTGAAAAAAATAATTAGGAAAAAAACACTCCAAAACTCAAAATTATAAAAAGAAATAGGAACAAAATCCCTTTAAAATTATTAAAAAAAAAAAAAAGAAAAAGACTTGAATGTTTATCA
>NW_024687883.1:0-295 GCF_008729295.1 Plectropomus leopardus | reverse complement strand
GGGGGCAGGACACACTCTACCATCTGGAGGTGTGTGTGTGTGTGTGTGTGTTTTACCTGTGCTCTGTCTCTGAGGATTTAGGTGTTCCGGAGGTTTGGTGGATGTGTGGCTGGTGTGTGTCTGTATATTACCTAGTTTACATCTGGTCAGCATGTGACTGGTCACTCAGAGAGTCAGACATTTTCCAGAGACTGAAATGAAATGCAATAATTTGCACTTGATCTGAATCTGTTATATACAGTGTGTTTCACAGTATATGAAGTGTATTCTCGATTGCTACAAAATTGAGCAAAAC
>NW_024687882.1:0-537 GCF_008729295.1 Plectropomus leopardus | reverse complement strand
AGGATAAGTTTGGTTATTTTTAACCTGGACCTAATTTATGATTTTTTTTAAAAAAATATTTTATTTACAATGACTGATATTGTACATTTTAAACTGATTGTTTTATGGATTTATTTTTTACTCAGGTCTCTCTTGAAAATGAGATCTCGATCTCAGTGGGATCTACCTGATTAAATAAGGTTTTTTAATGGGAACAACTTTTTTAATTGGTCCAGAACTTAGTGAGAGGGCTGCAGTCGGAGGCGGAGAATCATTGTGAAAAGATGGCGACACACACAAATGCAGCGGCCCAACTGGGATTAACTGAAGACGCATTTATATTTTTTAAATGTATTTTAAAAACACCTTTTGGCGCTTTTTTTAACTTTTTTTTTTTTTTTTTTAATATTTAGGGACTTTTTAAGGTTGTTTTTGATGACTGTGAGAATGTTTTTGGTGTTTATTGTTGTTATTTATTTTTATATTTTGGACCTGAGATCTCTAAGAACACGTTTTCATTCTGCTCTACATGTAAATATAACTTCTTTCAAAAACATA
>NW_024687881.1:0-382 GCF_008729295.1 Plectropomus leopardus | reverse complement strand
AGGATAAGTTTGGTTATTTTTAACCTGGACCTAATTTATGATTTTTTAAAAAATTATTTTATTTACAATGACTGATATTGTACATTTTAAACTGATTGTTTTATGGATTTATTTTTTACTCAGGTCTCTCTTGAAAATAAGATCTCGATCTCAGTGGGATCTACCTGATTAAATAAGGTTTTTTAATGGGAACAACTTTTTTAATTGGTCCAGAACTTAGTGAGAGGGCTGCAGTCGGAGGCGGAGAATCATTGTGAAAAGATGGCGACACACACAAATGCAGCGGCCCAACTGGGATTAACTGAAGACGCATTTATATTTTCTAACTGTACTTTGAACACATCATTTGGCACTTTTTAACTTTTTTTTTTTTTTTTTTTTT
>NW_024687880.1:0-933 GCF_008729295.1 Plectropomus leopardus | reverse complement strand
AAGCTTCAGTGGAAAGTTTTTTTATGGAGTGTATACACAGGGACACTCAAACAAAGGTCAATGTGTCAGACAATGTACTTGTGAACTCGTATAATGTTGCACATTATACGCAGCATATCCTCCAGTCGACTCTGCTTCTGGCAACATTGTGTGTGCTAATTGTGCTTTACATTTATGTCTTATGGAGCCTGTGTGACCACAGACAGGCTCTGTGCATTACAAGATGAGGAGAGATTAGAGCACAGTGGGTTAATCTTTAGGCCTGCCATCTGCCAGGACCATGAGAATTAAACCTGAAGCCACGGCCTTTACCATCAAACATACAAAAGTGACCTGACAGGTGATCTTTTCTGATAAATTCTGTTGCCTTTGTGTGAAAGTTATGCATATTCTGCCTCAAATATTCTGCCTTTGAACACTTTGCCTTCTGGACACATTATGCATCCAATCTGTGACATCTCATTGTACATGCAGGGCAGTTGTCTGGTGTCAAAGGTCACTGATCTTAAATCATACACTAATGTTCCTAAAGATGAACGTTGGTGGTTTTTAATCTCTGTATGTGTGTTGCTCCTTTCCTCCCTTTGACTGTGTGCCCACTTTTAGTCTGAATACACAGTTCATGCATCGAGCAGCTACAGAGTTCATGATACACACTGTACATTCAACCAGGACCACTCAGATTATAAAGTAGATTTAATTTCACTATGAGAATGGACTGTAAAAGGTTTATCCATGTGTGTAAATCCTGCTGCACGCAACATGTTTTAATGGAGTGTATGGTTGTTCTACTGAGTTATAACTTTCTGAATAGGAACAGCATTTTTTTTTTTTTCTTAAAAGTATATGTGCAAAATTAAGAATGGCCAGGATTTTTTTACCATTAATTGAAGATCGTAATACGTAATATAAAAAACATTGTATGTAGTAAAA
>NW_024687879.1:0-516 GCF_008729295.1 Plectropomus leopardus | reverse complement strand
ACACTTTTATGGTCCAAAAAACACCATATTGTTGGAACACCTGTATTCACCTGTATTGTTACAGGTGAATACACACACACAAAATTTATTGTAATAAAAAAATTATTATAAATTATATAAAAAAGGCCAATAAAAGGTTATTGGCCTGCCCAATTATCAGGGCCAATGTTTGGCGTTTTCCTGATTTTCTGTATTGGTGTTTTATTTTAATGATCGCAGATAAAATTAATTAATAAAAAAGTGCAGAGAAAGTGTTAGCACGAGAGGAGGAGCAATTTTTATTTATTCATTTTAAATTTAAATTTTCACTTGAATTTAAAAAAAAAAAAATTGCTGGGAATGAACGGCTACAAACAGTTACTGCTTTTACCTGGTCTGAGTTTCCACGCAACAGCACAAAATGTTCCTCAGTCTTTTTAGAAGATATTTATTTTTAGAATTGTGTATGTCTATGCCATTTTCTGTGTAAACCTCTTCTTTTGTCTGTAGCCAATAAACGCTAATCAGTAATAATAA
>NW_024687878.1:0-696 GCF_008729295.1 Plectropomus leopardus | reverse complement strand
CAGCTAATTCTGCTTTACAGGAGTTAAGTGCCTAACTATTTCTTAGCCAGGCCAGTTGCCAGGCAACCGTTAGAGACTCCAGGAAGTTAGTGCACCTGGTGAAGAAAGGCCATTCTAATCACAACTGTAAAACCTCAACTTGTCAGTTTCACGTTTCTTATTGTTCAGATTGAATAAACTAGACATAAACTTTGGAGGTGCTCGTATTATCTTTGGACAGAGCCAGGCTATGGAAGCAAACAAGACACAAAAATATTTTATTTTTTTAACAATCACTAAATATTTAATATTGAAATTTAAATACACTGAATTCATAGCATAGGATTTTTTTTATTTGAAAACAATTTATCTAAATGTAGTTATTCTAAATTCACCTCCTTGACATAAAAATATGATGTCTCTTGATTTGCAATTTCAAAATCTGAATTTGAATATTTTTTTTTAATGTTCATGAATTCAGGTCCAAACTTTCGGAATTTAAAAAAATAGGTTCAGGTTCAGCTAAAATTTGACTGTTCAAATTAAGATCCAAAAATTCAAGTCGTAAGAAAAATCAAAATCAGCTTCTGAAATTGCTAATGAAGAATAAATTAATTTCAAAAAGGCGAATTCAGAAAAAAATAATTCAGAGACAGGGTTTTTCAAAGTGAAGATTTCAATGCTATGTATTTAAATTTCAATATATTATTTATTTAT
>NW_024687877.1:0-399 GCF_008729295.1 Plectropomus leopardus | reverse complement strand
GGCGTGCATTGATCTGAGACTTAATGTACTGAGAACAAATGGAAGAAATGACATCTGCAAAAAAGAAACATCACAACTTTTCAGCTTTCCAATCAAGTGCATATGGCTGTTTCAGGAGAGAGGGCTGTTATTCTGTAATTGTAATCACCAGTTGCAGAAATCAGAAATACTTTATTGATCCCTGGTGGGAAAACTGTGGTTTGTTATGGTCGCTCTGATGCCAGCATAGACAATTATAGCGAATAGAAATAAGTACCAGCACCAAGTGTACAAAAAAAATAATAGAAATGTAAAAATAGAAATACAGTAATAGTAAACAATAAACACTATATGTAAATATATAAAACATTTAAATATGCCAAGTATGCAAGTGTGTAAAAATATAAAATTAAAATAATA
>NW_024687876.1:0-1330 GCF_008729295.1 Plectropomus leopardus | reverse complement strand
GGGCACGGTGTGTTTGTTTTAGGGGCACGGTGTGTTTGTTTTTTGGGCACGGTGTGTTTGTTTTAGGGGCACGGTGTGTTTGTTTTAGGGGCACGGTGTGTTTGTTTTTTGGGCACGGTGTGTTTGTTTTTTGGGCACGGTGTGTTTGTTTTTTGGGGCACGGTGTGTTTGTTTTTTGGGCACGGTGTGTTTGTTTTTGGGGCACGGTGTGTTTGTTTTTTGGGGCACGGTGTGTTTCATAAGTTTTGTTTTGTTGTTAATTAACCTCCACGCTGTCTTCCTGCCCCCCCAGTGATGATGACATCATCTTTGAAGACTTCGCCCGCCAGCGGCTGATCGGAGCGAAGGACGACGAGGACGAAGAGCCGGTGGACTCGCCCAAACTGGACGACAGATAAAGGCCGCGGGCGTCACCGCCGCCACCGCCGCTGTTGTTGTTTCGCTGCTGTTTGTACTGTGGAGCCGACGGAGGTCACTTTAGGTCAAACCACAGTCTGGACACCGGTTCAGCACCTGGCGGTGCCGTGTTCGTGTTCTCGTTCATGTTCGTCCTCTCTGCTAGAATACTGCAGCCTAGACGTCAGTCGTGTTTTCAGACGGAGCAGCTCTCCACTCCTTCGCCGGCCGGCCGGAGACTTGGACCGGCGGCCGCGTCGTTGTAACGACGACTGGTAGCATGCCTCTAATGTCACTTAGTCCTACGTGTTTCCGTTAGGGAGCGAGCAGGATCCACGTTGTGTTGAGATTAGTTTCGATGTGTCGTATCAGAGGGTCTTCATAAACACTGCCAACAGTTCACCACGCGGCGGGGACGCCAGCTGACGGAGCTGCAGAACTCGAAACACAAGAAGAAGTCCTGACGGAGAGCGCCGCCAATCAGCGGAGAGGAACCGGCGGCCTTGTTTGCATGAATCACTACTTTCTATGATTTATTAATGAATAAATAATCAACCTTTGTAGAGGTTAGGGTTAGGCCCGAGTTTAAGGAGCACACACGTGTTTGCTTTCATGTTGATCGATTTCCAAAATCTCCATCAGTATTTAAAAACAAACAAACAAACGAACAAACAAACAAACAAACGAACAAAAGAAAGAAAAGAGACGACAAAGTTGAACGCGTGCAGGAATCTGCCGTCAGACGTCCTCACATTTGATCTCTTATTCTAATTATGTTTTATTCAAACGAAGTTTAACATTCGACACATTCAGGATTGTTTGGAAAAACATGTTTAACCCTTCGAAACCTGGACTTAAAACTTGAGCAAATAGTTTTGATTTCTTTCAAAAACATGCTAATCAGGCGATGAGCAACTGAAGAAACGACCCAAAG
>NW_024687875.1:0-675 GCF_008729295.1 Plectropomus leopardus | reverse complement strand
TGTTGGGCCATTTTCTTGTTTTGTTTTTTAACCTTTTATTCACTTATTTTCATGTTTTTTTTGGGCGTTTATCACTAATCTTGTGGGGGGTTTTTTTTGGTCCATGTTCACTTGCTTGTCGTTTTCTTCCTATATTTTTTGATAGAAATAAAATCAATGTACCCAGGTTTCAAAGAGTTAAAATATACCACTACTCAGTAACTTCAGACCTATTGATAATGCATAGGTCGGTGTGGGACAAAGCTGCCGCTAGGGGCAGCAGATCAGAGGTTTAATTTTCTCTTGGAGAAAATCTCGCGATAAAACTTCAATATAAAAGCCGGCGAGACTTCACGTGGGTCTTCTTCCTGTTTAAACGATCACGTAAGTCGGACGTCTGGCCGTTTTTTCCGATCAAAATCCCGCTTTATCTCGCACATCATCTTACCAAAAACACATAAAATACCTAAAAGACTACACATAGAGATTTTATTACTACACCATCATTGTATTAACGAAGAAAAAATGGCAGAATTTCAGATATCCATAGATATTGAAGGAGAGTCGTCGCCGTTGAATATGGCGGCGATGGTCACTAATGCTCGCTAACTGAAGTGCTCTCTTGCTTGTAGATACAAAAGAAATACTGATTTTGATTTGTGTTTTGCTCGGCAGCAAATGGCGGACGACGCCGGT
>NW_024687874.1:0-340 GCF_008729295.1 Plectropomus leopardus | reverse complement strand
CCCGGACACCGACCCGCTCATCTGCTGGAGCCCGGTACTTCGTTAGCTTAGCCTAGCCTAGCTTAGCACGGAGCTAACGGCTACTAGTTAGCAAACAGAGTCCTACAGAGGACAGCTAATTCTGAATGAACCGGTCAGAACCGAAATCTACAGCCTAAAAGCAGTTAGAAACTAGTCCTATCCCATATAAGCGGACTAAAACCAGTTAGAAACCAGTCCAATCCCATATAAGCGGACTAAAACCAGTTAGAAACCAGTCCAATCCCATATAAGCGGACTAAAACCAGTTAGAAACCAGTCCAATCCCATATAAGCGGACTAAAACCAGTTAGAAACCAGT
>NW_024687873.1:0-729 GCF_008729295.1 Plectropomus leopardus | reverse complement strand
CTGTGGGCCCCTCCTCTCTTGATCCATGTCTCTCTCATGCACCTTTTAACTTTTTTTAAGTTAACTCAAGTCAGTTTTCTTTCTTTCTTTCTTTCTTTCTTCTTTCTTTAAGGTACTTATTATATAAGAAAAAAGTGCAAACAACCAAAATATTCATTACAGGCTTTTTGACGACCCCCTCCCACTGGGGCCCTGGGTAATAAGTCCCATTTGTCCCCCCACTGTGATGCTTCTGTGTAGCTCTACCAGGAACGTAGCAACAAATTATTGGCCCTAATTTTTTACATTTTACAAAGTCAGTTTGCTATCTTTTCCTTTCTTTTCTTTTCTTGTCTTTTTTTTAAGGATTTTTGGGGCCCTTTACCTTAATTGATGAAGAGGGAATAACATGTAGCAAAGGGCTGCAGGTTGAAGTCAAACCTGTGGCCACTGCGTTATTTTCTCTTTTAAATCCCAGATTGAGAGACAGGGAAAGACGTGACACAAGTCATTCACATGACTCTTGCTGCATTCAAAGATGAAGTGCAGTGGTGGACTAAACCATTTTTGCACATTTAAGGTTTGAGAGGGACTTTCCACTTTTTTTCCTTTTTTTTAAATACAAAGTTGAGTCTTTTAAATAATTTATTCAGCCAGATTTAATTCAGTATGACATACATTAAATTAAAATTAAAAAACTACAATCACAACCAAAGTTTTCATCCCCAGCTTTTTGGAGCTCCCCTCCCA
>NW_024687872.1:0-572 GCF_008729295.1 Plectropomus leopardus | reverse complement strand
TGGGGGGCAATTCAGACACACACAGCCTTATTATACTACTGTTTTTTCTGGTTATTATGGCAAGCTACCTGCCTACTCAGCAAACAGTTAAAATTATGAATCCCTCGAGGAATATGATTATGAGCACTGTGAATTGTCTTTTTGTATTTATTTCTGGTCGGCTGGAATACTGTAATGCACTGCTCACAGGAATACTAACCAGCTACAGTGGTGGAGTGAACATTTACTCAAGTATTGTACTTACATAAGAATTTGAGGTACTTGTACTTCAGTATTTTCTTTTCATGTCCCCTTACTTCATTTCAGAGGTAAATATTGTACTTTTTACTACACTGCATTTATCTGAACGCTTTAGTTACATTACAGGTTAAGATGTTTGCATAAAAAAACGAAAAGAATTATAAAATATGATGTTTCGTGAGCGATTAAATTACTTTATTAAGAGTTTATACAAGAACAGAAGCAATGATTAGTTGATTGATAAATCTGCTGATTCACAGAAAATTAATTACTGACTACTTTGATAAACACTGAAGTCTTTCCCTTTTTTAAAAAATAATTTAAAATACTTT
>NW_024687871.1:0-542 GCF_008729295.1 Plectropomus leopardus | reverse complement strand
GACATGACCTCTAAGCTGCAGTCAGAGGTCATTTTGTTTTGCTTGTTTTGTGTGTCTTTGAGCTCCTTTTTGAGTCTCTTTGAGATAATTTTAGGTTGTTTGAGTTTATTTTGTGTCTCCTTGAGGTCATTTCGTGTTTTATCAATATAGACACAGATCATTTGAGGTTATTTCTCTTTGAGCTTATTTTGTGTGTCTTTGAGTTTATTCTGTGTGTTATTGCGGTAGTTTTTGTCTCTGAGATCATTTTGTGTTGCTTTGAGGGCATTTTGTGTCTTACTGATGTCATTTAATGTCACTTTGAGGTAATTTACTGTCTCTGTCTCTTTGGGGTCATTTAGTGTCTTTTGGGGCGTCACCTTGTGTGTGTATAAGGTTACTATGTGTGTTATTAAGGCAGTTTTAGTCTCTTTGAGGTCTTGAAGTGTCTTTTTTAAGGTAATTGTGTGTTTCATTGATGTCATTTTTTGTCTCCAAGGTAATTTGTTGTCTTGTTGAAGTTATTTTGTGTCCTTTTGGGTCCCTTAGTGTTGTTTTTAGGT
>NW_024687870.1:0-701 GCF_008729295.1 Plectropomus leopardus | reverse complement strand
ACACAAATATGTTGTCAGTTAGACAGTAACAGTCTAAAAAATAAAATTTATATAATTGTTTATATTTACCATTTGTATGTCGTGATCCTCATCAGCAAGAGTCAGTGGCAAAACAACAATAAACATTTTATTTGTACAGGGGAACATCTTCATCGCCAGCAGAGCCAGTTAGTAAATCAAGCTTTTGCCAAATCCACTCAGAAAAACAGCGAAAACAAAAAACGGTCTTTTGCCTCTTAGAAACTCTGCGAGTGCATCCTCTTTTCCTTGTTTGATTGTTGCTAGCACATCTATTACTGATTTAACTTCTGTTATTGCTGTGTTTAGCTTTCTTTAGCATTCTGCTGATGCTAAAGTTAGAACTTGTTGCTGCAAGAGCTGCCATTACAGTTTTGAAAGCAGCGGCCTGCATGCAACCTGTGACGCAGTCCCTGATCGGCCAGACTGGATTTTGTGCTCTGAAAAATGTTTGGGGTGTCAGAGAGTCCAGACTGATGCAGAGAGTGAAACAGAATGTTAAAGTTATACCTTTGAAACCTCATCAACATCACTTTTCTTGTGCTGCTTTCAGATGCCTTTGCAAGAATTTAAACCTTCAAAATTTAAGCGAATTGGTTTGCTTTCTTTCTAAAACAACAAAACACTGAAACAACTTTGCAAGAAATGCTTCACACATTGCAAGAAATAAGTAGATTTGAAAA
>NW_024687869.1:0-414 GCF_008729295.1 Plectropomus leopardus | reverse complement strand
GTCTCTTTTCTTTTAATTAACAAAATTCACATTTATTTTTCTCTCCACAGAAAATTTAGGCCATAACGCATAAATTAAAATTAGGTTAGCTAGCTATTAGCTAGCTGTGACATTATGCAAAAATGCTAATGCTACCTGAAAAACGTTAGGGACTGTACTTT
Source organism: Plectropomus leopardus (assembly GCF_008729295.1). NCBI lineage: Eukaryota > Metazoa > Chordata > Actinopteri > Perciformes > Serranidae > Plectropomus > Plectropomus leopardus. The sequence goes on along the minus strand of NW_024687869.1, from coordinate 253 downwards.
ATTGATCAGAGTACAGGGGTGCCTGGGGGAACTTTGTTTTTTTTTTTGTTTTTTTTTTTACATCATGCTCTCCAGAGCTCCAAATAATTTTCTTTGAGCCTTTTTGAGTGACTGGAGTAAAAGGCATTTACAATATTTCACAGTTTCAAGCTATGACAAATGGTGTAGTTCTGTAGATTTTTTTTTTAAAGAAAACATGCATTTCAAAAGCACTTGTGGGTTTCAGGGTTCTGAGAATATTTAAAATTAATGC
>NW_024687868.1:0-425 GCF_008729295.1 Plectropomus leopardus | reverse complement strand
ATCTGTGTGTTAAATGTGAAGCTATAGCCATGAAATGATTAGCTTAGCTTAGCATGAAGGCTGTAAACAGCCAACCAGCTGCTAATTGCAGCTTAATTAGCATATAACAGTGGTATCAATCTTCTCATCGAACTCTAAAAGCAAGAAAGCAATTTAAAAAAAAACCCAACTAACTTGGTGAAAACCACAGTGCATTAGCAATGCAGTGTTTTTTTAGCGTTAGTGATGAAGTGGCTGTTACTCCCTTTGAAGCAAATCTGTGTCTGTTAATGGAATGGACTGAAGGTACGGCACTGGGAACAGAGCTAGATGGGGAACAGGTGAAGAAGAATGAATTTAGTGACAATATTGTTACTTTCATTTCTATATATATAGATATATATATATATATATATAATGTCCATTTGAAATAGTTAAATACAAAA
>NW_024687867.1:0-554 GCF_008729295.1 Plectropomus leopardus | reverse complement strand
ATACATAGATAGATAGATAGATATATTACAAATGTCTTGCTAATTGTGGGATCATTTCTTCTTAAGTTGCTCATTGTCTTCTTCCTGAGGTTTTCAAGGTTTAATTTAGTTGACAGGAAACATCAAGCCTTTTAAACTTGAAATAAGTGTTTATAAAATAATTTTACAGTACAAACAAGTAATCGATCCAATGGAAATAATAAAAATGAGTGTTCTCTCGCTGGTTATTTTTTCATGTTTTTTTTATACATGTTCATATTAGTCAGAATCTGGTGCTTCACCTTCATATTCACCCTCTTATTTCTATAACATTATTCATCACTCCCCTGCTGCTAGTTTCTAAGTGAAGATAAGATTGGATAAGAGCATAGCCCCCTGAGAGAGCTGCTTTAAAACAAACAAATAATTCAATATGTTGACTACATATGGGAAAACAAAGCAAATTAAAGTCATTTCAAGCTTCAAACAAAAGTCCTTTCCATCAAATAACTCTCCCAATCTGATTCTGAAACTACATTGATCTACAACCAATTGTGACCATCAATAGAAACTTG
>NW_024687866.1:0-428 GCF_008729295.1 Plectropomus leopardus | reverse complement strand
CAAAACATTCTCCCAGCAAAAAGAAAGATCGGGTAAGCACAACACACATTTCCCATTTAGGAGGCATTTTCTGTAATAAACAAGTACCGCTTCAGCAGTATTCTGCTTTTAGATGCAGTTAGATTTAGGGCTGTATATAATGACTATAATCGATCAGAATCAATTATTTTTGCAAATGATTGCTAGTCCTTTAAATGTCCTGGAAATGGCATAAAATGTTACAATTTCATAAAGCCTAAAGGGACATCTTCAAATTGCCTGTTTGCCTAAAGAACAAATCTATCAAAATAGTTGCATTAATTTTCTGTCGAGCAAATAATCAATTAATTTATTAATGGTTTACCTAGATTTTTTTCTTGTGTGGATATAATTTCACGATACATCAATTACAACCCTACAAAACTACCAATATTCTCTTGTTCTCTCAA
>NW_024687865.1:0-1097 GCF_008729295.1 Plectropomus leopardus | reverse complement strand
ATCTTCATCCTCATCTTCATCATCATCATTATTAGCTCGCGTACAGGAACCCGTAGACCGACAGCAGCAGTCGACACGTGAACAATATCAGCTCACATTGTTTATGTATTTATTTTGATTTAAAGTTTATTTGATGGGGACAATGTGAATAAACCGAAGAACTTCCGCCTGTGAGAAACAGGCTGCAGTAACGGTTATATGTTTCACATATAGAGATTAAAACTACAGCTTTTAGTAAAGCAATAGTTTTAAATTTTTAGAAAATAGTTTTAGCTTTTAGTAAGAAAACACAGGAGAAGAAAAGAAGAAAAAAATGAAATTAAAAAACAACAGACAAAAAATAATGAAAAGACACGAATGTCAATGTTACATGCAGTTACGACACTCAATGGTAAGACTTTCAAAATGCTCACGTCTCCTTTCATACTTTGGTTAAAAATCTTAATTTCTGGTGTTAATTTTATTTTTCGGTTGGTGGCGTGTTTCATAATTCAGCGCCGCGGGGCTAAGTTTTGAAGACATTTAAAAATCAGTCTGAGAGAGGAAGCATTTGTGCGTCGGTGTGGCAGTGATGCCGTCTCAGGTTTTTTTCGTTATTTTTAACGGCTGAAAGATGATCAGCTTTGATTTTGTCAAAAGGCTCTAAGCTGTAACACAATAAGAGACGTCCCGAAAAATCACTGCTGCTCTGACCTGTGACTTTCGTTCGTTTTTTGTTTTTTTTTACTGTCTTCTGTTTTCAAGGATTGAACTCGTGTTTCGGATTTGTTCCATGTGATTTTGTCTTTTTGTCGTGAAATGTTGCATCGTGTGCCTCTGTGGTGTCAGATGACGTCGTTGGAGCAGGTCGGCGAGGAGGTGGTGGGTCAGGCTCGCTGTCCCTTCGAGTCCGGTCAGTCCAACGTGGGACTGTTCGCTGGTGAGTGACTCGTAAAAACTCGTGTTTTTACCAAAAACTGTTTAATAATGCTGCTCGTCCTCACGCTGCAGGGACGCTGTGATTCTGTTTGTCTTTGTGCTCTTTATGTGGTTTGGAAGTCACATGATCTCCTGTGTGTCTCACAGCAACATGTCTCTGTCTGTCTCACATCAACATG
>NW_024687864.1:0-401 GCF_008729295.1 Plectropomus leopardus | reverse complement strand
TCAATATGCTGATATATAACAACTCATTTGGCCAATAATCTGTAGATGTATCTACTTTTTTCCTCCACCCAAATTTAAAGATCATAAAGTCTCTTCTGTAGTGGAATTAAAATCAGATAATAGGCACTCCAACCATTACGGCGCCCCTGCAGATGGAGAGGTGAAAAATATTAATACTCATTATATCTAATATCAATTCATTGTGGAAACTACATGCTCACTTTTTCCTTAAAAAAAAAAAAGGATATATATCAGCATTTTGGCAAATTCCAGCACTGACGACATGGCAATAATAATATAAAATATAGCACAGAAAAAAATGGGGGATGCGAATACAAAAATGGGGGAAAATATAAGGAAATATTAAAAATTATAAGATAATGAATATATATTATAAAATA
>NW_024687863.1:0-292 GCF_008729295.1 Plectropomus leopardus | reverse complement strand
TCTTTTTTTTCTTTCCAGCATAAAAATTCTGCCCTTAACAAACACTCCTAACAGCTTTTTCAGCAGCAGGCAGCTTTATTTAAAGAGAAAGTTCTGATATGCCCACTGTATCCTACCTGTCCAGCACCACACAATGCCTTACAGGTAATATTAGCAATTAGCTAGTGAAGAAATTTAAACGTCAAGCAGCTGACGAGCCGTCTGTTTTTTTCATAGGAGCTGGTGGAGACCAAAACAGAGCTAAAAAGAGAATAAATGTGGACTTATGTTCGTAAGGTAGCTAGAAACATGA
>NW_024687862.1:0-938 GCF_008729295.1 Plectropomus leopardus | reverse complement strand
TGCAAAGTCAAAAAGCACTTTGTGCAAAAAAGGTATTAGGTATTCCTTGCTAAAAGTTACACAGTCTGATATTTTGTCTGTTACATTCCATAGCTTACACAGCACACAGGCTTTTCAGTTATTGTCTGTGAGTGTCTGCAGAGCCTGCTAGTGCTTATTGTAAAAATCCTCAGTGCTGTAACAGAAATGATCCTTGATCCATGTTTCAAATTAACTGTTTTAGATACTTGTATTTTGGGACTGCACCTGGAAAGTTCCTGAAAAGTCCTTAAATTTGATGATATAGAAGATTCTGGAACCTTGTTTATATCAGTGAGGTTAGGTAAAATAACGCCTCTCAGTAAAACATCATTCACTCAACTACAAACTGCCCACAGTGATCAGAGTTGAATCAACACCTCTCTAAAACAGGTTCAATGAAAACTAGGGATGCACAATATTGCTTTTTTGCCAATATCCAATATGCTGATATTTTCCAATTAATTTTGGCTGATTGCCAATGTGGATAACAGTACATGCACACGTTTCTCCCCCTCATTACAGAGAACATCAAGTCTCTCTTGTATGGAATTAACATAATACACCTGCTGTTATCATGATGGCCCACTGATGGCAGATGTAGACAGAAAATACAATTTTAGAAATTTGCAAACTCTCTGGGCAAAACAAGAATGCTACTTTAACTTAGGTTACGTGCCATATTTATTCTTATGTAACAAACTGAAAACAAAACTGTGTAATTTCTCTGACTTTAACAGGCTTGGATGATGCTCTCTCTAAAACAATCCTAACAATAGCCAAGACCAGAGACATTATGACCTATTTCAACTAATTAGTGTCATCTGATCAGTCTGTCATGTTGGCAAAAATGTTCATGTCAGACTGATGCCGATATTCATTTTAAAGCCGTGATGATGTGCTGATATAATCATTTATCC
>NW_024687861.1:0-331 GCF_008729295.1 Plectropomus leopardus | reverse complement strand
TCGTGAGTGACATGATGTCAGCCAATCACAGGGTGACATGTAGCCTTACGACCAATGAGTATGGGGTTGGTAGGCGGGCTTCTAGAGCTGGATAGTTTGGTTGTCATAGCGGAGTAAACAGAGCTATCATGTGATCACTGACAGTCATACATGATTGTCCCACTTTCTGTCGTCCTTTGTTGTCTGTTGCACATCTTCAGAGAACATTTAATGAAACTGCACCCCCATACACCATGTATAGAGTGTCTTTTAAACACTTCAAAAATAACATTTATCATACCAGCCTGCAATAACACTCTTATTTTTAAAGTAATTCAGATTTAAAGTAATT
>NW_024687860.1:0-244 GCF_008729295.1 Plectropomus leopardus | reverse complement strand
ATTTTACATATGGAAAATTTAGCTAAAATAATGAGCAAATTAATTATGTACTGTCCGACTGTTCTTGGAGAAATTTGGATTATTTAATATTATTTTTATTAAATCAGGTTATGACTGAAATGCTCTGGCCAAAATGTGGACATCCAACTGAAAATCACATCACACATACACATTGAAAAAATTAGGGTTCTAATGTCTCTACCATATTCTTACAGTAGGTGCATTAATCTATGAATAACAGAAT
>NW_024687859.1:0-530 GCF_008729295.1 Plectropomus leopardus | reverse complement strand
TTGATTGACATAGTCATGAAAAACTGGAATGACAGAATAAAGGAAGAGCAATCTCCAAGGCTTAAAAAAAATTAAGCCAACACAGAAGAGCCGAAAACTGCAGTTCATAGAATGGCCAAACTCTCAAAACCGGAGTCCACAAACTAATAGGTGACGTCAAAGTGAGTACGTCCATTATTTTTACAGTCTGTTAGAATTAAGCACCTGTGAGATAAGACAAAAAGTACAGGATGTGGGTTTAACTAATAATTACAATACACAAGGAGGTCCAGTGACGCGTGAATACCTTATAGTAAGGGGGATCCTACCTAGCGGCCCTCAAAAGTATAGGGCCAGCCCTGGGAGAGCCCGTTCAGAGTAATTTATGTGTAGAAGTCCTGGTAATTTTGGGTCCAAACAGCTTTTACTGTCTTGCAATTTCACTTCTTAAAAGCTGTACTACTCAATATTTCCATATAAAAAGTGGATCAAATAATCCTGGATAATATGAAAGATGTCACTCAGTTACACACTATATAGAAAATTTAAAC
>NW_024687858.1:0-335 GCF_008729295.1 Plectropomus leopardus | reverse complement strand
TATGACTCATCGTAACTCAAGACTTCAGAGGAAATTTGGGAAAAATCTAAAATATGCCTGAATTTGGCATCTGTGGTGAACTACACAGGGATGAGAACTAAATCAAAGGGACAGTTCATTCCAAAATAAAAAATACATAAATATCCTCTTACCTGTAGTGCTATTTATCAACCTAGATTGTTTTGGTGTGAGTTGCTGAGTGTTGGAGATATCAACCGTAGAGATGACTGCCTTCTCTCCTGTATAATGACACTTGATGGCACTCGCCTTATGGTGCCCAAAGATTTCAAATTGACATACAGATTGTCGATCTGTTCACACAAATAATTTTGGGG
>NW_024687857.1:0-340 GCF_008729295.1 Plectropomus leopardus | reverse complement strand
TGAGATCTTAAAATTCTCTTTTTTCTCTCACAACACTGATCTTTTTTCTCTCTGAAATAATCAGCTCTTGAGATAACAGTAAGATCCAGAAGAAAACTGGATTTGCTTAAAAAATGAACGTACACAGTGTCAGAATTTTGTCTTATCTGTTCTCAGACTTTTCTCACTTTTGAGAAGCCTATGAGCACAGAAAAATAACTCCTGCTTATTTCTTCTTTTGCTCCTTCTGATCTTAATTGTTCAGAATTTAGTAATCTCCAAAAAGAATGTTGATTTATTTCTTATGAGACAAAGAAAAGATTTTTGTAAGAGGCAAATTTTACATCTGCGTAAACATTGT
>NW_024687856.1:0-341 GCF_008729295.1 Plectropomus leopardus | reverse complement strand
GTTTCACAGTGCCCTTATCCTGTGAGATATCTTTTGTTTTTTTCCAGGAACTTGATGAAATGTTCAGATATGGGCCCACTGTTTTAGTTTTCTAGCATCCCGTAACACTCTGAAACCTGAGCAAATTGATTTAAATTTATTTAAAAAATACAGGGAGATGGCAATGAGCAACATCACAAGACATGGCCCAAAAAATACCTAAAAATAAGAGGATAAATTGATAAATACATAAACAAATAAAGTGAAAAACCAAAACAATCAAAAAGAAAGTATATGCATTCATTTTATGTACTTTGTATTAATTTATGTAATATATTTTTAAAAATACAATTAACAATAAC
>NW_024687855.1:0-793 GCF_008729295.1 Plectropomus leopardus | reverse complement strand
TGGCTGGCATTAATGAAGAGACAAAACAAGGAGAGAAAACAGAGAAACGCAGGAGATAAGAAACGATACACCACACATCAACACATTTTAGCGCTACGTTACGACGGCAGTTACCTTTTATACATTATGTGAAAGATTATTCACAGGAGAAGACATAAACATTATTACTACACAACAAAATTCCATTTATTTAATTTCCAAACATTACTTTTTTTTTTTTTTTAATTTTATTACATGACTTTTCTAGGCTTGGAAAACATGACTGTGAAATTTCACAACATTTCCAGGTCTTCCATGATCTTGGGAATGCTGGAAATTAAAGTGTTAAAGTGAATCAATGAAGTTGGTCTGGAGCGCACAGTCATCGGCTCACACTTTTGTTAAACTCATTTAAACTGCGACGCCATCAAACAAGGTGATTTATTGTCTGTGAGCTGGAAACAAACTAACAGTAAAATATTAAGTTCAGATATTAATAGTATTAGTAGTATAGTATTTGTAAGTAGCTCTGGTGCTCCATGGTTAAAAAACAGCAGCAGTCTGAAAGCCGTGCAGATATAAAAACAAGGAGATATTGGTCCGGATTGTGAGGGACGGATCATGTTGGTGAGTTTTTTTGTGTGTGTTTTAACGAGTCAAAGAGCCTCAGGAGAGCAAGAGCAGAAACACCACGAAGTCTCATGCTGATGGCCTCAAAAGATGTAACAATTTACACATAATGCTCATGATATACAGAGTTCCCACAAACTGACAAAACTTCAAAACATGAACATGACTTTTCAGGGACCCAGTT
>NW_024687854.1:0-1049 GCF_008729295.1 Plectropomus leopardus | reverse complement strand
TTTAAGTGTTGAAAACACTTTAATAGTACAAAACAAACATAAAAAAAGAACTTGACTGCAGTTAACTTTAGAAATTTGAAAATAATATTGTGCATAGGCAGGGGCAGATTATTAGCTTTCTGAGCAGATATGGAAAAGGCCTCCCACCTCTCCTACAAACATGGAGAACTGGAACACTTTACAGTTGTTTAGCCTTATTTTGTGACATTGTTTCACATGTGTTTGTACTTGTTGTGCATCTTTTTCTGCTTTTGTATCTTGTTGTAGTTGCTTTGTGTTTCTTTGAACCAATTTGTGTCTTTTTTTTTAAGTTAATTTGTTTCTCTTTGCAGTTCCTTTGAATCCCTTCCTGGTGAGTACGTGTTAACTTTAGTGATATTTTGAAGGTGAGGTCTTTTTATGCCCTGACACTCATTTACCACCAATGTCAAAGATTTTGTTTAATCATTTTGGGAGGTGGAAGTATAAAATAGGATTGTGGGGGTCATCCACCAGCGAATTTTGATAATCAAACACTTAATTTCCTGCATTCTGGTGAATTCTGCTGCACCACTTTTCTGTGTCAATTTATGGCGTAAATGTCTGATTGTGTCAAAACCAAAATCCTCTGCTACATTCATGTTTTTGATTGTTTTTTATTTGTTTTTTTTCTACACCATTACTCTAGTCTGAATGACCCCTCCAATTTATCATGATATATAACAGCCTAACACATAATAATTAATCTAAAAAATATAGCAGAAAAAAACTAATATTGAGGATACAAAAGAACTTTACATACGCATTATTATTGAAAAAAGAAAGAAATAGAGTAGAAAAATTTAAGATTTGATGTCTTAAGCACTTTAATGATATCTTTAACGGCTTGGTTTAAGCATGACAAAACACACATTCTTCTATTCTTTAATGCGTATGTTAAAAGTAAAATTTTATGATACAGCAGTCCGACATACTAGTTAATGAGGGGGAAAAGAAATAAAACAGGAAAATTAAAGATTTGATGTCTTTAGCGCTTAAAATGTATCTTTAAGGGCTTGATTTAAGCGCAT
>NW_024687853.1:0-295 GCF_008729295.1 Plectropomus leopardus | reverse complement strand
CTTTTCTGGCACAAATTAGGATTAGATTTGCAACAGTTACACTATGGTTGCATTTACACTGCAGGTCTTAATCCACTGTGCTTACACTCACTCAACACCTGACACAACCTGCATGCACACACGCCCAAAACGCAGGTCAACACCTTCACGCAGGTCAACACCTACACGCAGCTAAACACCTACATGTTCAACACCGACACGCAGCTAAACACCTACACATACACGCAGCTTAACACCTTCACGCAGATAACACCTACATGCAGGTCAGCACCTACAGTCAGCTAAACACCTACAC
>NW_024687852.1:0-300 GCF_008729295.1 Plectropomus leopardus | reverse complement strand
TGCAAATGCACTGAACTTTTTGTAAAAGATAAGTTTTCAAGTATGCGACTTAAATGGTCCTAAATATGGGATTTCGTGTGATTTCATGTGAAATTTTGCATAAAATCATGAAATCAAAAATGTGACTTCACTCATTTATATCAGCAGGTTCGTTGTTGTCGTCATTCTTGTTCTCATAGTGCCCTCTGCTGCTCTTCTGAACAAACTGCTGAAAAAGGGAAAAACTAGTTACACAAGACAAACACGTGGCCTCATTATTTCCTGAAAAATCATATATATAGTTTTGGGTTTTTTTTTTAA
>NW_024687851.1:0-405 GCF_008729295.1 Plectropomus leopardus | reverse complement strand
ATTGTTTCATAACTGGTTAAAAACTTCTAAAATAGCAGTCCACTTCCGTGTTTTGGTACATTCCATGTGCATACCCGATGCTTACTTTACTGGAGTACACATAAATCGTACTCAAGATAACCTTTTCAAGTGGACTTCAGAACAAATCGGGTGCCTGGGTATGTTACAGTTTTCACATTAATCCAAAAATCTGGACTCTGGGGTCAAGTGTACTCTGATCCAGGCCCAGGTCCTAGATGTGAAAGCCCTTCTAATACTCTAAGAAAGCAGTCACTGGTGAAGTGTCAAACACTGACTGATTGATTTGATCTGTACTTGAAGTCATGTTCATCAGTTGTCAAAGAGCTTTGACCAAATACATACTCTGCACTCTGTTTTCAAAATAAACAGATATGTCACAGAAAA
>NW_024687850.1:0-326 GCF_008729295.1 Plectropomus leopardus | reverse complement strand
GCAAAGAAGAACTTTATTAATCTCGTAATGGTCGCTTTCGCTTGTAATGTGTCGCCATCCTCGGCTCTGATGAAACCATTGTTGAGACGTCTGAAGCATTTACACTTAGACAGCGAATGTGGAACAGATTAACACTTCACACTGAATAACTCTGTGGGCTTTCTTATTGTCCGTCACCTCACACACACACACACACACACAAACACACACTTTTCTCAGTGACAAGTGTTAGCATTTAATTTAACCACAATTGCACCAGTGACCTCCCACTGAGACCAGCTGATGACCCACGTAGCCAAAACCCCCCACTACTGCCTAGACACCAC
>NW_024687849.1:0-405 GCF_008729295.1 Plectropomus leopardus | reverse complement strand
ATTGTTTCATAACTGGTTAAAAACTTCTAAAATAGCAGTCCACTTCCATGTTTTGGTACATTCCATGTGCATACCCGATGCTTACTTTACTGGAGTACACATAAATCGTACTCAAGATAACCTTTTCAAGTGGACTTCAGAACAAATCGGGTGCCTGGGTATGTTACAGTTTTCACATTAATCCAACAATCTGGACTCTGGGGTCAAGTGTACTCTGATCCAGGCCCAGGTCCTAGATGTGAAAGCCCTTCTAATACTCTAAGAAAGCAGCCACTGGTGAAGTGTCAAACACTGACTGATTGATTTGATCTGTACTTGAAGTCATGTTCATCAGTTGTCAAAGAGCTTTGACCAAATACATACTCTGCACTCTGTTTTCAAAATAAACAGATATGTCACAGAAAA
>NW_024687848.1:0-406 GCF_008729295.1 Plectropomus leopardus | reverse complement strand
ACAGGTGAACCAAATCAGGACAGAAACACACAAAGACAGGAAGTTAACAGGACATGACACATGAGGAGTGACTTTCAAGATAAAACATAAATCACATTACAAACAAACTTAGGTACTTGACATAGTTAGGTATTCAAAAGTTTGCTTAAGAAGTCTAAAAAATGTTCAATGTCACATAATTTTAAACTGCTTGGACATCAATAAAAGCTGTTTCAACAGCTGCACAGACGCTAAAAAAACTACCTCATATGAAGAAAATATACTTTATAATTGCATCTAATTGTAACATTTTACACTTAAAAAAACAAAACATGAGGGAAAAAAATATTATTTTATTAACAGTTTTCTTAGTCAAAATTTTACTAAACCAAAGTCTGAGTTTGATTTCATCTGTTTTTAAACATAC
>NW_024687847.1:0-376 GCF_008729295.1 Plectropomus leopardus | reverse complement strand
AATCAACACTGACGGAAAAATGCTAAGCATGACTGTAAAAAAAGAATTAACCCTTTTAAACTTGGATTGACATCACTTTTCTTGTTCTTATGCTTGGTCAGACACTTTCACAAGTATTTAAAGCTTCAAAATTGGAACAAACTGGTTTGCTGTCTTAGTAAAACCTGGGGAAAAAAGGCAATTAGCAACTTGGCAATAACTGTTCCACAAATTGCAAGAAAATAGTAGCTTTGGAAATTTTATTTTTTTTTTAATGATAAGGAAAATGACCAGAAAAACTAAATTTCTAATTATAATAATCATATATTTAGATTTTACAGAATTATTTCTAATTTTTAAGCACTTTTTCCAGGTATTTCCTTTACTTAACTTTATT
>NW_024687846.1:0-356 GCF_008729295.1 Plectropomus leopardus | reverse complement strand
AATCAACACTGACGGAAAAATGCTAAGCATGACTGTAAAAAAAGAATGAACCCTTTTAAACTTGGATTGACATCACTTTTCTTGTTCTTATGCCTGGTCAGACACTTTCACAAGTATTTAAAGCTTCAAAATTGGAACAAACTGGTTTGGAAAAAAAGGCAATTAGCAACTTGGCAATAACTGTTCCACAAATTGCAAGAAAATAGTAGCTTTGGAAAATTATAATTTTTTTAATGATAAGGAAAATGACCAGAAAAACTAAATTTCTAATTATAATAATCATATATTTAGATTTTACAGAATTATTTCTAATTTTTAAGCACTTTTTCCAGGTATTTCCTTTACTTAACTTTATT
>NW_024687845.1:0-303 GCF_008729295.1 Plectropomus leopardus | reverse complement strand
AATATCCAGTGACAATCATGTCTACACATTGAGAAGTAACATGCTAGTAGCATCAGCAAACACATCAGTCTGAAGTTGTGCTCAGGACTTCGCCTGCGTGTTTAACAAAGTGGCATCGAAACAAAAACATCTGCGACATGTTTCACCGCTTACCCGATGTCCTAGTTTTGCCGATTAATCACACGATAAACTTAATTTGTGGACAGACTTTAGGAGCACACAACACTTCCCCTCCCCAGTCTCGACTGCAGCAAGTTAAGCTTGTATTGGACAAAAGACGAGCAGGCGCTCCGCCTTCTTCCC
>NW_024687844.1:0-318 GCF_008729295.1 Plectropomus leopardus | reverse complement strand
AGTGCTATTTTCAAATAGAAATAATTTCATAAGATATATATGAAAATGACTAAATTACTGATATTTCTTCTTACAGTTCATCTATCTCATCCCAAAAAAATCACATTTAACCCATTAATAGTAACTTCACAGTTACTATAATCAAAACAGTTTCAAACAAACACTGCTGAGGCAAATCATTCATATTTAAACATAATTTTCATCAAATTAATCCCTAAATATGAAAACAAAAAAGTAATTTCATTTTACACTTACAATGTCTTTTATCACCTTCTCTAATAATGTTCACGTTATTTAATTATTACCATATATATATAT
>NW_024687843.1:0-1085 GCF_008729295.1 Plectropomus leopardus | reverse complement strand
ATATAGTTTCATTCCTCTCCTGAAAAGTAGAAATTTGTTTTTTTTGTTCAGTTTGGAGAGATTTCATCAGTCTTTCATTAGAAGATGTTTCTGAAGCTAAAATGTTTAATAAAAACTTTAAAATGTTTGGATTAAACATATTTAATTTCCTAAACTATCAATTTAAAAATACTCACAACGTTAAGGTTTAAAAAAGAAAATGAAAATGTTTCTGCGGAAATGGAGGAAAAACTGTTGAAATGAAAGGTTTCCTGTGAAAAACTGAAGTTAACGAGAATATTTTACTTTAATTTCACCAAATGAAATTATTCGTGTGACTAATTAAAGACACGAAAACATTTCTTTTGTGATTTCTGCAGCAAAATTATTTCGACATCCTGCAGCAGCTGATCTGTGGAAAAACCCACAAAAATAATTTCCTGTTTTCAGTAAAGAAATAAATTCAGTGAAGCCTCTGAAGCATCAACAGAGTTATTTCTGTTTGTGCTCACAAGATAAAAATCCTTTTGGAGTTTGGAAAGCTGTGAAATTCATTTTTTATTCTTAATATAAACTCAGATTTCTGTGATAATCAAAACCAAATCAAAACGAAAAAACCTTTATTTTCATCTGAAAAATCATTTCAGGAATGTTCTTGTTTTGTGAGTATAATTTAAATAAATGTCCTGTTTACAATAAAGTTCATCCTGGAGGCTCTTCCTGTTAATGTCAGCGGGAGGTTTTTAAGTTTAAGAAGTTATTATTTGATTCAGCAAAACTATTGTTCACTATTATTCAAGTCGTGTTTTCACAATAAAAACTTCATGATTAATACTTATTTACACAGATTTCTTCTGTTTCTCAAAAAAACTGATCAAGAAATTATTTATTTTGTAAGCGTGAAGTTTGAAATGTTAGAAACAATAATTTAATAAATAAACCTTTTTTCTGCTGCTTTCAGCCAAATCTCAGAAACAGAAACTACGGACACGTGAGCAGCAGCATCAGTTCAAGTCTAAAAATAGAAAATAATTTAACTTTTGTTTCCAGAAAGTCTTTTCGAAATATTTCTGTTATTATAAAATAATAATATAATATATATATAA
>NW_024687842.1:0-399 GCF_008729295.1 Plectropomus leopardus | reverse complement strand
ACTCAAAACAACAATCAAGACACAAAATGACCAAGAAAGACACAAAACGACTACAAAGAGACACAAAATTATCAAAAAGATACAACATGACTAGAAAGAGACACAAAATTACCACAGAGAAACACAAAATGACCACATTTAGACACAAAATTACCTCAATAAGAGACACATAACAATCACAAGGAGACACAAAAGGACTACAAAGAGACACAAAATATATGCAAAATCACCTCTAGGAGACACAAATTGCCTCAAGGGGGCACATAATGACCTCAATAAATTAACTGGAAAGGGACAACAAGGAGACACAAAATTACTAACAAGGGCTGCAAAGCGACCAAATAAGACACAAAAATCCCTCAGAGAGTGACAAAGCCATAAAAAGATGCATAAAAACTA
>NW_024687841.1:0-318 GCF_008729295.1 Plectropomus leopardus | reverse complement strand
GCCTGCATTGGGCCTGCGTTGGGCCAGCATTGGGCTGGTGTTGGGCCTGCGTTGGGCCGGTGCTGGGCCTGCATTGGGCCTGCGTTGGGCCTGCGTTGGGCCTGCTTTGGGCCTGTGTTGGGCCTGCGTGGGGCCTGCGTTGGGCCAGCATTGGGCTGGTGTTGGGCCTGCTTTGGGCCTGTGTTGGGCCTGCGTGGGGCCTGCGTTGGGCCAGCATTGGGCTGGTGTTGGGCCTGCTTTGGGCCTGCGTTGGGCCAGCATTGGGCTGGTGTTGGGCCTGCATTGGGCCTGCGTTGGGCCAGCATTGGGCTGGTGTTG
>NW_024687840.1:0-326 GCF_008729295.1 Plectropomus leopardus | reverse complement strand
TTGTGTTCATGAGAATTAGAGGGATGCAAGGTCACGTTGACCTTGACCTTTGACCTATGACAGCTAAATATTTATCAGTTCATCGTTGAAGCCATGTGGACGTTTGTGCCAAATTTGAAGAAATTCCCTCAACGTGTTCTTGAGATATCATGTTCAAAAAAATGAGACGGACACAAGGTCACAGCGACCTTGACCTTTGACCATCAAAATCAAATCAGTTCATCCTTGAGTTTAAGTGAATGTTTATGCCAAATTTGAAAAAATTCCCTGAGGCCGTTCTTGAGACATTCGTTCATGAGACGAACAGACATATGGACAGACAAGGT
>NW_024687839.1:0-596 GCF_008729295.1 Plectropomus leopardus | reverse complement strand
GATAATATCATCATGTTTACAGGAAGTAAATAAAATGTCTGTGCGGTTAAAGTTTGTGTTTGTGTGCTCAGGTTTGTGATTTCAGCACAATGTTCCCTTTTGGACTCAAACAAACACCAGTTTCTCAATCGTCCCAATTTCCCGAAACTGACGCTGCAACATTCACAAGAACGGCTCCGGCTGTGAGATGATTTTTCACCCACAAAAAAGAAAAAAGTCTTTATTCTTTGGATCTTTATAGAGAAAATATAACTTTGATAATAAAAATGTCATTTAAATAAATGAAGCCAAAAATGCCATTATATCTAAAATAGTTTTGTTGGTTTTAACTTTGACAAAGATCATTTTGGTGGGTTGATATTTCAACAGCGTCCTTCACCACATGAGCCAAGTTTAAATCTCAAACACGGAAAAAAAAAAGGGAATTACTGACTTGGCAAGAAATGTCCCACAAAGTGCAAGACATCTGTCAAACATAACAGGAAAATTACATGTATATATTTCTAAAGTTTAAAAAGGGGGGAGGATATTTAGAAAATAATCCAAAAAATTAGGAAAATGCCCGAAAGCTAAATTATTACTAGTTATGATTATTT
>NW_024687838.1:0-528 GCF_008729295.1 Plectropomus leopardus | reverse complement strand
CAGATCGCATCGATCAGAGAGCGAATGGATCTGTTTTTTGTGTCATATTCTGTTGATATTTGATGCTCCATTTGTGCTTTTTGGTTTCGATTGTTCTGCAACTTCTTTTGAGGAGGGTTTAATGTGTATGCGTGTGTGTTTGTGTGGGCGTGTGTGTGTGTGTTGAGACAATGAGTTGATCATTTCCTGATTGCCAATGTGAGAATTTGCAGTGTTAACCTGTTTGATATGTATTTGAATTTGGGCTGAAATAAACGGCTTCACAAGATTTCAGAAGGCAAGATGACATCAAATTGTTTTATCTGAACAACAGTCCAAAAACTCATTGTTAATTGATTATTTTTTTATGCCCTAAACTGAATATATTTTGGTTTGGCACTGTTGGTTGGACAGATCAAAACAATATATGTTCATCGGGACATTTTGTCGAATAAATGAGTAATCAAATATCCATATATTTGAATCAAATATCTAAATATTTGATATCTATCCATAAAATCAAAATAAGTATTTGCAGTCCATATAGAT
>NW_024687837.1:0-859 GCF_008729295.1 Plectropomus leopardus | reverse complement strand
ACTGTAAAAACAAAAATTATCGTGGATTTTTAAATTTCCAATGGCCCTTGAACACACTGTGTGTTATTTTACAGATTTGAGACAAACTTACATGACTTTTGCAAAAGTTCAGGGTAAATTTAGGGCCAGTAAATTGCTATTTGCAAATTCCATTACTTTTCAAGGTTTTTCTTGACCGTATGAACCCTGTGTAGATAACATGTATGAGCTTCAGCAGTTTAAATGTATAATAATGAGATGTACTAACGTATGATGCCTTGAACTTTGGCCACCAGCCCGCTTGGTGGAGACGAGGAGGCTTTCTCAGAGAAGTCACACGAGTAGAGGACGTTGTCCACTGTGGTACCATGCTCACTGTAGTTGAGCAGCTCATAATGCTTGGTATTCTAAAAAAATTTTAAAAAAGGAAGACATACACATATCATTTACACCATGTCCAGCAACAACTACAACAGCACCTCCAGTATTTATTAAATAGAGGTGGTGAATTTTGGTCCAGTATGATAACATACTGCATTTAAGCAGTTTAAAAGTCCATACCTCATCATAGAAAATACAGGCATGTTTCCCCGATATGTAGTTGCAATGACCATAGTTTGTAAGGCACACATCCATGTCAGCACCTGTACAAAACATGAGAAACATAGTGAGTTCCAGTTTTGTGGAAAAACTCAATAAGGCTCATTAAGACAAATTTGAGTCTATTATTGCAAAGCTACGCCTCTACATATAAAAAATACACTGCTGCAAGTTTTTGTCTCATAAGACCTTGTTCTGGGAAATAAAAATCCCATTTCTCTAGAAAACCCCTTTGTTGTCTTTACCACTGGTTCCCGATTTGGGGTCAATACCCTCCAGG
>NW_024687836.1:0-314 GCF_008729295.1 Plectropomus leopardus | reverse complement strand
TCTCTTTGTGTTGATGTTTTAATGGTTCGTCTGCTGTTTGTGCAGAGTGTAAACGTTGTGTTGTGTCTGCGGGATGATTTCTAACACTGATGCTGCTGCACCGATCAGACCTGGATCTGTTATACACACACATATTCTTCATTTCATTCTCTTTTCAAATTTATTCTCAGGTCATTTTCTTGTCAACTTTTCCTAAGTTCTTGCAGTTTGTAAATACACTAAATAAAATAAATTTAAAAAGTTAAAACAAACAATAAAGCTAAAGAAACAAGCACAACAAACAAACAAACAAAATGAATAAATAATAAAATAAA
>NW_024687835.1:0-303 GCF_008729295.1 Plectropomus leopardus | reverse complement strand
ACAGAGAGCCCTTTGGGGTTCACTCCACCTTCTACAAAGTGAGATGCTCAGTGCTCAGCGCTCTGCTGGTGATCCTCTGTGCTGCCGTGGTCGCTGTGAACCGGAGGACCAGGAGAGGAGGGCAGCTTCCAGCTCAGACACACAGTTAAAATGTTTATTTCCTCTCTGTCCTTAACACACTGTGCTATATACTGCATTTGAAAATGCATGTTAAATATTCATCAACTTGAACACAAAAAACAGAAAAACAGAGAGAGAAAGAGAGATTTGTAGCTCATTTTTATAATTATAATTACTATTATC
>NW_024687834.1:0-626 GCF_008729295.1 Plectropomus leopardus | reverse complement strand
ACGGCTTAAAGCCAGTGGCATTCTGCTCCTGCATGCTGTCCGACGCAAAGAGATATTCTCAAATTGAAAAAGAGTGTCTGGCAGGCGTGTGGGCATGCGAGTGGTTTGCACGCTATGTGCACGGCATGGATGGCTTCCACCTGCAAACAGATCACAAACCACTGGTGCCGCTCATAAACACATATGACTTAGACAAAGCACCTCCGAGGTGCCAGAGACTCCTGATGCGGCTCTTAAGGTTTCACGTGGTAGCTGAGCACGTTCCAGGGAAACAGCTGGTCGTCGCCGATGCTCTCTCCCGGCGCCTGCTGGCTGACGTGAGAGATGAGAGCAGAGCACAGATCAGGAGGTGCAAGCATATGTTGAGTCCATCGTAGCAAATGCACCTGTCTCATCACAAAAACTCTGTGAAATTTGCACAGCCACACAGCATGACACAGACCTGCAGAGGATTGTGCGCTTCATCAGGTATGGGTGGCCGCCAAAATCAATGCTGTCACTATCGCTGCATGGATTTTACACTGCAAGAGCACACCTCTCAGAGACTGATGGCTTAGTGCTATACCAGAACCGGCTGGCCATCCCTTCTGCACTAAGAGCAAATGTGTTGAAACTGTTGCATGAGG
>NW_024687833.1:0-402 GCF_008729295.1 Plectropomus leopardus | reverse complement strand
CGTCAAAGCGCAGGATGGAGGCTCCCCTCCACTCAGTAGTAATGTGAGTGTGAAAATACTGATCCAGGACCAGAACGACAACCCTCCTCAGGTGCTGTACCCAGTCCAGACTGGTGGCTCTGTGGTGGCTGAGATGGTTCCTCGTTCAGCAGATGTGGGCTATCTGGTGACTAAAGTGGTGGCTGTTGATGTGGACTCTGGACAGAATGCCTGGCTCTCCTATAAACTGCAGAAAGCCACAGACAGGGCGCTGTTTGAAGTGGGCTTACAGAATGGAGAAATCAGAACTATCCGTCAAGTGACTGATAAAGATGCTGTGAAACAAAGACTGACTGTGATAGTGGAGGACAACGGACAGCCCTCTCGTTCAGCTACAGTCATTGTTAACGTGGCGGTGGCGGA
>NW_024687832.1:0-2482 GCF_008729295.1 Plectropomus leopardus | reverse complement strand
GTCTTTTTTATCTTGTTTATATAATGTTGTATACAAGTATAGTGTCCTATATTTTATGATGTATACTGCCTTGTTTATGTAATTTCTTTGGCAACTGATTCGAGAGCAACAGCATTTCATTCAGTTGTATACTGTGCATATAGATACAAGACTGTAAAGCTGACTTGACTTGTGTGGGAGGGATGGTGGTCCAATAAACCCCGGACTTTCACCAGGGAGTGTGGTGTTCACTTCCTGTATGAGTGCAGAACCAAACCCTGATATTTTTTTTCTCTAATCATGTGCTTTTGTATCCTGGGATGCCTTCTGTTGCGGCATCCCAAAACGTCAACAGCAGACACAGGAGGATACCTACAGTGTAATATGTAGACCATGCTGTGTTGAATTGCATGCAGTACCGGTACATACCACTGGGAGTCTGTAGACCCCCCCCCCCCCACAGTTAAGAAATAGCACTACAAAAAATGTCATATTTCATGGTGTTCTAATGTACCTCAGGTTGTGTGAGGTATAGTGATATTCCTGAAGGGCCACATCACAGCCATGGAGTGTAGGCTGTAGAGAAACCCCCTCCCATACTGAGGATGTCATTTAGTGGCAGCGGTGCAACAGATTGTTCTAATAAGAGCTCGGCTAGAGACGAGCAGGAGGAGGGGACAGCACTGATGCTTCTGTGGCCTGAGGTAATTCACATATGCAGGAGCTACTATAATGGGTGGGAACAACATGGATACACATGCTGGCGCTGTCTCTCGCGCGCGCGCATGTCATCCTTTTTTGCCACCTGTGTACGTCTTTTAGTTTGGATTTCGTTTGCAGTTTAGCTTTGTCATCAGCCTTCCATAATGTTGTGTGGAAGGAGAAAGAACAGAAGATATTTCCAAAAAAAAGAAAGAGAGATATCCAGTCGACATTTGCTCGTGCTGTGCAGTGAGGTAGTGTAACTATCATGTCAGACTGCCCTCCATCCATCACTGTCGACAGATAAAAGTATTAATCCTCGTGTGTTGTGCAATAAATTCAAGATGTGAAGAATTATTTCCGAATACAGAGTAAACTGAGTTATATTTGCGCATTCTTGAATATTGGAGCATTCAGCGACATGGTGCGACTGTGGAAGCAACAGTTGGTGTCATGAATCTCAGCGATGGCTGCTAGAAGTGACGGATGTCTAAAGAACAGCTCTGAAGTTGTGTCTGTCTGGGTTTTCCACACTGCTCTTACCTTCTGCTGCCTCCTGGCCATATCAGTGGGTTGCTTTGCGTTGAACGGATACGCGATGCAGCGCATCACAAACACATACAGCTGGAGTCTCTTTTTCCTCTCCTCCTCCTCTCTCTGCATCTTCTCCAGGTCCTCTTTTTCTTTGTCGCTGCCCACCGAGGGGCTGGGGCTGGAGGGTCGGCCACCGCCGCTCCCTCGGCCCCTGGGCTGCAGCCCTGCGCTGCCGTTGCCGTCGGAGGCTCGGCCCGGTGACAGCCGGGCTCCTCCGAGGCTCTTCGGGGCCGCCACCTCTTTGCGCTCCACCTCCAGGATCTCATCTCCTTCCTCCTCGCTGGAAGACGGGTCCAACATGCTGTAGAGGCTTGGATGGAGAGTCTAAAGCTATCTGCTGCAAAGGTAAAACTGCAAAAGTAGAAAAAGAAAGAAAAAAGATGCGGATGAGGATGTGTGTGAGGCTCAGAGGGAGAGAGACCAGGGGGAGCCGCTGTGGGGAGCAGAGAGCTGACTGAGGAGCGTCTCTGACTGATGCTTTTCAAGAAAAAAAAAACGCCGTCAGACGCGTCAGTCTCAGTAAGAAAAACCAAAGTGATGTAGAGTCGAGTTGGCTGCGTGATTTCCAAGCCTTTCAAGTGGAGCAGTCAGTGGCACATAGGAGGGATTTATCATGAGAGCTGATATAAAGGGGGAGGGGTCGCAGGGAGGAAACGTTGATGTGTTGGTGCTCCGCTGTCGGGGGCAGGAGGGGGAGGAGGAGGAGGCTGGGCCCGGAGCTGACCGCGGTGCTGAAACCCGATCCCCAACTGCTCTGGGATCAGTTTGATCAGCCTGTGAGCACAAAAGATGAACGGCCACCTGATGATCCATCTGAGTCAGAGGACAGTTTACAGCACCAGACCGGAATCAAAGCGCGGCTGCTTTCACAATAAAAGCTTTACTACTGATTTCAAATAGGTATTTTAACGAATTTTAATTTAACGAATTGAAATACATATAGCCTATCTGTCTTTCCGTCTGTCTGTCTGTCAGTTTCCCTGTCTGCCTGTCTGTCTTTCTGCCCCTCCCCTCCTCTTTATTGGCTTTTTTGTTCATTTTGAATAAACAGAGCAAACGTCAACAAACCACATCCCTATTATCCCAAATGACAAAAATTAGAAAAACATATTATCAAATATAAATAAGCAAGAACTTAAGCATAAGCATAAGCATATTATTATTGTTGCTATTAATAATAATAATAATAATGATAATAATACTATAT
>NW_024687831.1:0-576 GCF_008729295.1 Plectropomus leopardus | reverse complement strand
AGAGGTTGGCCTGGCACAGATGCTGACTGAGAACTGCTATAAATAGGCAGCGCTGTTATGATAAAACTATGTCAAAAGGCACAAACAAAAACCACTCAGGTCAATCTGTGAGCCACACAGACTGGGTTAAACAGAAATAAATATTGCGAAATGAGAGCATTGCACCATAACATCGTGGACGTTCGCTTTTTGTTATTTCACAATAACACAGTCTTTTGTTGTTTTTTTTTTTTTTATTGCAATTTTTAAAAAATTAACATTGAAACCACAGGAGGTCACTTTCACGTTAGATTGAAAGGATCTCGGATTCAAAAGTCTTCATTTAAACAGCAGGACCGTGTTACCAATATTCTTCTTTCATTTTTTTATTTTAAGGTCACTTGCCATTGGTGGGATTAAGTCATTGTCTTGCAAGTCACAGGTTAGTCTCAATTCTTTTAACTCAGTTTCAAAGTTAAGTCACAGGTCCTGAACTGAACAAAATAAAAAGCCCTTTTCAATAAATTTAATAATTTTATTAACATAATATAAAATATTACATCTACAAAATACAAATTCTATTTATTTGTTAAACAG
>NW_024687830.1:0-448 GCF_008729295.1 Plectropomus leopardus | reverse complement strand
TGAGCAAATTGGCTCGATTAAAAAAATGAAGGCAATGAGCAACCAAAAAAAAATTACCTATAAATTAGTAAGAAACCCAAAACAAAACATAAAATAGAAACAAACAAGAGAATGAAAAAAGAAAAAAAAAAACAGGCAAACAAGTCTTAGAGAGAGAGTGCTTAAAAATTCTAATAATTCTGTAGTGTTATTTTAAATGTGTAATAATGTATAAATAGATTTTTACTTTCCTTTTTTCTTTTTTCCCTAATATTTTTCTATAGCTTTATAAATACTTTAAAAAATTGACTAATTTTTTTGCGTAAAAAGTACTGACCTAATAATTTGCAAGAAATTAGAAAAAGAAAATTACCTGAAAAATTACCGAAAAAACTAAACAAAAACAAAAAAAGAAAAGAAAACAAACAAAAAACTACAAAAACAAAACAATGAAACCACCTAAAATATA
>NW_024687829.1:0-988 GCF_008729295.1 Plectropomus leopardus | reverse complement strand
TAAGAAATTCAAATTCAGTTTAAATCTATAAGCCAAAGTTGGGATGGTCTTCCTTAACAACAGTTCATACATGCATTTTTCGGACAGAACTTGTTTTTTGCCTTGCACTGGAATTTTTTGGACTGTTTTTGACTGGTCTAGTTATGTGTGTTTCAAAAAGTAGATTTGCACTCATGGCCTAATAAAGAAATGTCCAAATGGTCACCTCAGGGGATAAATATCCACATATGTAACTAAGTTAAAACTACAACTGTAAATAAACAATGAAACTCGGCCAATCAAAACTCTTGTAGTGATCTGGGTTAATGCTTCTCCAGTCATGGAGGGAATGTATGCATACATCTCAACGTTTTTCTGAGCACTACAGGGCCATTTAACCATTTCAATATTGTCTGTTTTCAAGGAATAATACTGTTTCAGAACAGCTTCTAAACGGACCTTGTGGTAAGACTGCTTTGTCAGCTATGCGTTTTACGTTATCTCCATCTGCCATAAAGCTTCAGTTAGCTTGGGCTTTGCTTAAATTTCTGAACTCAACACACTGATATTTGAGACAGGCATCTGCATGGGACAGGCTTTTAAATCCTTTCATACAAAACAGTTGCTCAACATAGATGGTAGAAACAATCAAATTTTTTATTTAACCCTTTGAAACTCAGGCAAATTGGCTTTTTTTTTTCAAAAATATGGAAAAAAGGTAGTGAGCAAAAAAAGAAATCACCCAGAAGTTAGCAAGGAATCTATGACAAGTATAAAAAAAATACCTGATATTTGCCAAAAAAAGGCAAAAAGTAAAGAAATAAATAAAGTTTTTAAAAAAGGCAAGAAATGATCTGAAAGAATTTAGTTTAATTTATCTTACGGTGTTTGTACCACCAGAAAAAGTTTTTGTTTATCAATCCATGGAGGTTAGCTATGCAACAATCTCAATGTGGAGCTAAAAAAAAAAGTGTCCAAACATAAACCAGTTAAAAATAATGTATAAAAA
>NW_024687828.1:0-716 GCF_008729295.1 Plectropomus leopardus | reverse complement strand
CACAGTAAAATGTCTGTTTCTCTGTTTCACAGTAAAATGTCTGTTTCTCTGTAAAATGTCAGTTTCACAGTAAAATGTCTGTTTCTCTGTAAAATGTCAGTTTCACAGTAAAATGTCTGTTTCTCTGTAAAATGTCTGTTTCTCTGTAAAATGTCTGTTTCTCAGTGAAATGTCTGTTTCAGTAGTTTCTGGTGTTTTTGGTAGAACGGCTTAAATCCCCGTCAGTAAGAGCTGTCTAACAGCGAGGTAAAGCAGTGGAAATATTGTAAATATAGCGCACAGTTAAACTGAGAATGATTTTTTAGGTGGGTTCAAAGTACTCAATGACGGCAGAGTTTGCCCAGCTCTGCTTGATTACATGAACGTGACGTGCCGGTTTTCTTATGGAGCTTTTTTTTGGTTTTCCATTAGGAAAAAGTACCTGGTACCTGGTACGATCTTTTTAGTACCTGCTTTCCTGGGGTTTCAGAAATAAACGACCGGGTACTAAGAGGTACTAAAAGGTGACACTGCAGACCACTGACTGATCACAGAGAAACGTCACCGCGTCATCAATGCGCTGCACACAGAACACTCTGAACAGAGCAACTCTTTCCCAAAATGGTAACCAGAAAGATCACGCCATGGTCACTCGAGGAGGTGCAAACGTTCCTCAGTTTACTGTCCGCCGAACATATCCAGCAAGTGTGTGTGTGTGTGTGTGTGTGTGTGTGTGT
>NW_024687827.1:0-659 GCF_008729295.1 Plectropomus leopardus | reverse complement strand
AATATATAAAATAAGATAAAACAAAATAAAATGAAATCAGTTAAATTTTGTGTCCACCAGGGTTTAAATTTGTCGTCAGCCCACTAAAACACAAAAGACAACACAAAAAGCAGACAAGCAGTTAGTAAACACATAAACAGGTCATTAGCAACACTTAACACATTATACCAGTTCATATGTGTCTATGGTTTAAAACTTAACTTCTTTAAAGTTAAAGAAGGCTTCATAGAAATTCAAAAAATACTGTTGCAATGTATAGAATTTGCCATATTTAATACTACAAATTATGCAGCACTTGGGTGACTTGTTTATGAGGAGATATTGTAATTTTTGTTAAAGGCACAGTGTACTGGATTTTAGGGGACATATTGGCAGAAATGAAAAAAACGTCAGATTCATGACGTGTCCATAAATCCCAGAATAAGTTTCACCTGTGTTCCCAACTGAAGATGAATAAAAGTAGAGAGAAATAAAAATCTGAAGAGGAAGGAGCACCAGCCTCTAATAAGAAAAGAAAAAAAACCCCGATGTTCTGAAGTCGGGGTACTTCTGCAGAAATTGAACACCAAACAAGTTGTCATATGTAGTAGAGTCAGGGGGGTTTATGAAATTAAACAAAAAAGATGCATGAGATGCTAAAAAATGCATTTATCAACCAC
>NW_024687826.1:0-362 GCF_008729295.1 Plectropomus leopardus | reverse complement strand
AAGTAGCACACTTTTTTTTTTTACTGACACAGCACAGGCCGGGGGGGGGTTAGGGGTGGGGGGGGAGGGGAGCAGATTGTTGGGGACAGGGTGTACAGAAAGACAGTAAGTGGGGAGCGGTGATACCCCTTCGTTGTTTAGAGGTACCCCCCCCCCCCCCCACCTCTCTACCCACCAACCACCTACTTATGCCAGACCCCAGAGGATTATCCATACACCTATCTTCATCCCCCTGCAGCCCACCAATATCCAATTCACACCCTTTCTTACAGTGCTTCTCCTCCCACTTCCTCCTCTGCCGCTGCATGTTTCCAATCCTACACAAATACACAACTTTTCGTCCCCAAAAACACCTGAAGGAT
>NW_024687825.1:0-800 GCF_008729295.1 Plectropomus leopardus | reverse complement strand
CAGGTCACTGACTGAGAAAAAGCTCCTTACAGTTAATTCCCTGCAGCTCTGCAGCGCTGCTTCGACTCACAGCAGAACAAAAGAAAGTCCTTTCAGTCTGCTGATGCTCAGATCAAACACTGAAAACTGAAATCAGCAGACTTTACAAAAAAAAACAACTTAGTGTCTTTACAATGCCGTTGCCATGGCGACCTGCCAACAAGCCTGTGCTCCGCCTCCTCAGCTTCACGGCGGAGTCGGAGCGGGAGAAGCGGGACTGGATGGAGGCGCTGCAGGAGGCCATCGCAGAGACTCTGTCGGACTACGAGGTGGCCGAGAAGATCTGGTCCAACCGATCCAACAGGATGTGCGCCGACTGCAAGGCCCTGAACCCCGACTGGGCCTCCATCAACCTGTGCGTGGTCATCTGCAAGAACTGCGCAGGTACCTGGAAATTCAGATCGTTGGGTTACATCAGATTATCTCCAAACTTTAGGGATTATTAGAATAATCCATCCAGATAGGCTCTGATCAAAACAATTTGGATTTTAATTAATGAATGAGATTGGTGGAAAAAAACAAAACATCCAACTGTCTTAAAAACTCAACTCAACTTTAATTATGTAGCTCCGTTCATAGCAAAATTAATACAGCACGCAAAAAAAAACATTTAAAAAACAAAAATAAATAAACATGACAGAAATAAACATAAACAGAATTTTGCAAGTCTTAAAATAAATAAACTAGATAGAATATGTAAACACAAAAGATAAAAAGTTGTATGAAAAGCTGTGATTAATCCCTGAATAATAATAATAACA
>NW_024687824.1:0-664 GCF_008729295.1 Plectropomus leopardus | reverse complement strand
TAATGTTACACATAAAAGATTTTTGGCAGAACATTTTGCAAAGGATTTTACCTTCGCAGTGTTTTCAGCCGCGATTGACACTGACTTTGTGATTTCTCCATAGTATGAGCTTCCTGAGGTCGGAATTGCAACCAAAACCTCACACACAGTTATGTTATATCACCAGTTGAATCCAAACTTCGTGGGATTTATTGCATATTTCATGTGTATTTACCTTAAATCGCGGCTCGCATTGACAGCATAGGTAACCGCGTTGATGCTATGAACAATACTGCAAACGTCGGTAAGTTGTTTACAAAGTGTACCTGTCCTCATTCTTATATTTCCGTCATGTATCATTGTTTACCTGATGTCCTGTGGATCTGAGAGCTGTTTGTGTTTTCATACAGTCTCTAAGTTACACATACAGACACACGTGTTGGTGTGTAATATGAAGTTCGCTGTGGGTAACCCAGATAAATCTGTGATACTATCACCGATCGTGTTTTATATTCACAGCTACAGACGCGTATGTATTTAATCCCAACGATATTCTGCAGTATTCACTGACACGTTTTCACTCACATCAGACATGGCTGTCAGCTTTAATGTTATGCCATGATGATAATAGTAGGCACGAGTGTGGTAAAGTGAAATGATCGGGGGCATAGATAACGTTATCAGG
>NW_024687823.1:0-209 GCF_008729295.1 Plectropomus leopardus | reverse complement strand
TCATATACAGTTTTACCAATACATTTTTTAAAAAAATTAAAATTGGAATTTTATAAATAAATTATTTTAGCAACATTTACTTGAAATTTTTTTGAATTATATTTCTAGCTTATAGTGGTTTCATTAAATTTTTGGGGTGATTTTTAAATAACTTTAAGGTTAAAAAATTTTTTTTCTTTCTTTCTTTTTTTTCTTTAAAAAAAATTCGA
>NW_024687822.1:0-555 GCF_008729295.1 Plectropomus leopardus | reverse complement strand
CATGTTATTATTGGGGTGAGGGACGCATTAAATACAATTGTTAATTTTCAAATGTTGTGATAAAAAAAGCAAAGAAATGCCAGACATAGTGTACAAAAACATGTAATTTCTGTAAATAATAAGCTCCTTCTCCTCAGTCAACCATCTCCCCATCAAATAGCCCCATCTGCTGGCAACATAAAAAAAGAACAAGAAAAAGGAAAAAGAAAAGTTGGCTAATTTAGGAAGTAACATATGAATAGTTCTGGATCAGTGCATGAAAAAAATCCATATTGTTATTTAGCATTATACTTCAGCAATTATGAAAAATGTTGCCATATTTAACAACGTAAGGTCAATAGCTGGATAATCTACCAGATAAACTACTTTCTCTCTTTTATTCATTTATTTATTTTGCTTTTTTGGCAAAGCTTCATGTAATTTTGTACATTTTACAGATTTTTTTACATGCATCTGGGTCATTTCCTCTTTTGTTGCTCATTAATTTTTATAATTCCAAACCTTTTTTTCAGGTAATTTCTCTCTTTGTGTTTTTGTTTAACTTTCAAACTTTTT
>NW_024687821.1:0-1093 GCF_008729295.1 Plectropomus leopardus | reverse complement strand
CTCCGTCTTGTTTTTATGGCTTATCACAGGAAAGGGAAACTGATATCACAGCCTCCCCCCTACTCAATACTCTCAGTCTGTCACCCGGAAAGTTGTTAGATTGCGGGTATTCTATAATGGAGGCTGGGTGGTGTGGGCAGTCGGATGTCTGTGCTGCTGGTGGTAAACCTTCCTTATGTCTTCCAAAAGTGCATTTCTAATGTTATTTTGAATTTGCCCCACTGTAGTTCTGCATGCTGCTTCTCTTAACTGGTTTGTATTTTTACAGCTGCTCAGGGATTGATTAACATCTGGTGCTCATGATGAAAGCAATTAACTCGCTGGTGTTACAAGAAACTGGTTATGTGTAGAAAAGATACCTCTCACATCCAACATATGACATTTGACTTGTAGATTTTTTTTAGTAGATGTAGTCTGTTCACTTTTGTTGGAAACCATTTCTGAATGCCAGTGTTGTGTGCCCAGGATCACAGCTGAGAACCACTTACCTTTTGAGAAAGTCACAGTTAGAACTTTTGTGGCTGCAGTTGTAAACATTTGATGAAATTCTCTTTGCTCACAGTGTGCAACACAAGCACTGGTCCAGCCATCACTCAGCAGACTGAAAAAAAAGTCATGACCTGCTGTATTTACCACATTTCAGATTGAAGAAATGGCATAATATCTCAGGCGAACATGACCAGAGATGTGGTTTTTGAGGCTTTTATGCTGTTTATTGTGGCACATGCAGTGGGATTTATCCAGAAGGTCTTTAATCCTTCCACTCTCATATTTGTGCTTTTAACATTTTGTAACCATTTATTCCCTTGTTTTTTAGTCCACTGAATGACTAAATTAGAACTGACACTAATGGGGTTATAATGTATAGTGGGCGATATATCGACTATACTCGATGTATTGTGGCTTGTTCCACATGCGATATATAAAATGACTATACCGTGAACATTGAGTGGAAATTGTCACGTTGTTATATGCCACCGGTGTTTGGGTTCCCTCGTTCTCTCCCCTGTTTCATCGCCTCTCACACATACACACACACGTGTACAAAAAGCAGGGCTTTTGTAGAACTCCAGACTGTGATCATTTATTAATA
>NW_024687820.1:0-662 GCF_008729295.1 Plectropomus leopardus | reverse complement strand
TCACTTCGTCTAACAAATACTTGATCTGGCCTCCAAATTCTCCAGATTCCAGTCTGATTGAGAGTTTGTGGAATGTACGAGTACCCCAGAGGTAACCTGATCTCACAGAGGGGCCTCCTTGAATCAGACTTGTCTCTGACCTGTTGACACATGGACACAGGACCTCTGGGGATGTCCTGGGGTGGCTGGCGCTGAGGCGTTGGTAGCAGATCCTTAAACTCAGTATGGTTGAAGATTAGTTACCAGCATATCCCACAGATGCTGCATCAGATTGGGATTTTGGGGATTCGGAGGCCAGGCCCATGCCTTGAGCTCTTTTGTCAAGTTCCTCTGGTCATTCCTGCACAGTTTTTGTGGCGTGGCATGGTGCACCAAACACTGCCATTAGGGAGTGCAGTTGCTGGGGGGGGGGGGGCTTGATCTGCGATGATTGTGGCATCCACATGAATGTCAAGACCAAAAGTTCCCGAGCTGAATGTTGCACTTTAACAAGGTGATCAATGTTATTCACTTCAGCCATTTATACAAAGTTTCGATTAATCGTGACTATTTCTCCCTGAAGCTTTAATGTCCAAAAACTGATATTTGTGACAGCCCTAACAAACAGAATAAGTACAGGTCTGATACTAATACCAATTATTAGTATCAATGAGACCGATAAC
>NW_024687819.1:0-726 GCF_008729295.1 Plectropomus leopardus | reverse complement strand
AACACGTCACGGATCACTGCTGCTTTGCTCGGTGTCGCTTCAAACGGCTCGTCCACGCGACTGCGTGCTCGCCGGCTTGTTTTATCTGTGTTGATTCTCCGCTGCAAGTGTTCGCCTGTCTGGCTCGCGGCGTTGCCGATGCTAACCTGGGCTACATGCTAACGACTGTTGCTACGCCGCTGATCACGCTGTTGGTGGCTAACGTTGTAGCCGTCCTGAGTTTCGGGCATGGCGGGTCTGTCACCGGGTAGTGGACAACCCGGATTTATATTGGGGTTAATCCCGGTTTGTTTCGGTTTTGTTTATTCTATTGACTGTATCATTTGATTTGTAGATTGTGTTGTAATTCATTGAGTTGAGATTTATTTCTCGTTTTTGCATTGATTAGTTTCTTTTCTATTTAGGACTTTGTATTTTATTTGATTGTTTCTTTTCATTTCTATGATTGTAATTGAGTAGGCTAAATCCTTATTTTGTTTTGTTGTTAGTGATTCCTGCCAGCTCTGTCTTATTGTTGTTTTGGTTTGCCAATTTCATTTCATCTTTATTTTTCATTTGTGTTGCAAGTTGATTTGGTTAATTGACCCCAATAATTGTTGTTTCTGTCCTTTTCAGTTGCTGAGTGCTGAAGGTGGTGGCCCTGGTGTCCCGGGTGGTGGTTTCCCCTTTGTGTGTGTCATGCATCCCCTTGTTTCCTTTGAGTTTGTGTGAGTGTGGGACCTGCAC
>NW_024687818.1:0-304 GCF_008729295.1 Plectropomus leopardus | reverse complement strand
GGGCATTTCATACAGTGTATGGAATCTGCAAAATAATTAAAAAAAAAAAGAATACATAGAAATATGGAATTAAACCTTAGAAACCTGAGCAAAATGACTTGATTTTTTTTTTAAAAAAAACAAAACAGGCAATGAGCAACTTAACAACAAACACCAAAAAAAAATCAGCAAAAAATGGGTAGAGAGTTACAAGAAAATTACCTGAAATCATAAAAAAAACAACAGGAAATTGCCTGAAATGAACCAAAAAAATGAATGTAATATTAATAAAATTATAATACATAATTAAAATGCATAATCATAA
>NW_024687817.1:0-322 GCF_008729295.1 Plectropomus leopardus | reverse complement strand
TGTTTAGAGACTGGAGGTGGATAGTTCATTCATCACTACATCATTAACACAAAGACTTAGAAATGTTTTGACTTCAAAGTTATTCTAAATAACACGACATATACCTTCTAATTTGACTTTTAAAGGGCAAATGTATAGTCAAATTTAGTTTCGTGTCTTAATCTGCAGGTGTCAGATAAATGTAGTCGAGAAAACACAATTTCCTCTTAAAATGGGAATGGTCTGGGAATGGTCAGGTTAAGCACAAAAAGCTTAAAATTGTTCTACTTTACACGACGTTATACTTTTACACTACAACACTCTTCACTACAGTTTAAAGGCA
>NW_024687816.1:0-216 GCF_008729295.1 Plectropomus leopardus | reverse complement strand
ATCATTTTACTGGACATTATGACTGGAGAAAATTATCCAAAAAATGTTGGACTTGAACAGTTTTTCCAGTTCAGATGCAGAATAACAGAGCGCAGCAGCTGGTGCTGAAGCTGTGGCTGTGTGACAGAGAGGAAGGAGAGAATTTGGTGGCACAGTGTTTTGTTTTTTAATTTTTTAAATAAATGATGGGCCTACTGCTCTGTCACTCTATGACTC
>NW_024687815.1:0-327 GCF_008729295.1 Plectropomus leopardus | reverse complement strand
GGAAAGCACTCAGATTACAGCATTTTTTATTATTGCCACACAGACGTTTCGGGTCAGACACCCTTCTGCAGTGTGTACATTCGTCCTCACATGAAAACAACTACAGTGCGTTCCAGCAGCTGGAGCCAACATTTTTAGGATGCAGAATCACAGTAATATGTATTTAAATAGTAAAAGAAATAAACAATTAAAAAAACATAAAAACAGATCAATAAGTAAAATAAAATGATAATGACAAAAGCAATAGCCATAACAACAATAATAATATATTTAAAAAGAAAACAATAATAATAATAATATAAGATGAAGATTAAAAAAAAGATATGT
>NW_024687814.1:0-267 GCF_008729295.1 Plectropomus leopardus | reverse complement strand
AGATTATCAGTAAGGTGCAAAAAGTGATTATTAATAAGTTTGTGTTATATTTAGGATATAGACGTGTTAAGTTTGAGTTATCAATAAGTAATGGTATTTTTTGTATTTATTTTAAAGTATTTATTAGTTCAGGATATAGATAAGTGATGAGTTGAGTTTGTAAATAAGTAAAGTAATGGTGTGTTTAAGATGTAGACTAGTTATTGAAAGGGTTTGAAGTCTTCTTTCATCTTTTAAAAAATGTAGATAGTAAGATAAGTGTTATAA
>NW_024687813.1:0-626 GCF_008729295.1 Plectropomus leopardus | reverse complement strand
ATTTTTGCACAACAGTCGTGGATGTAAATGTGTATTCATTCATTTTTAATTTTTTTTTTGCACTTAATTTGGAGGGAAGCCTGGCGTATTTGTTGGCTTGTTGGAGGAACTTCCTGCGACCAGAAAGTGAGGTTAAAAAAAGAAGGAGACATCATGGTCTCAAATTATGTCACTAAGTGGCCACAACACATTTAATGTTTTGAAATCTAGTCTGCAGTCACAAAAAAAGTCACTAAATCAATTTCAATCCTTTTCCAGAAGGTCAAGTGGTTATTTGAAAATGACAAAGCAAGTGTTCTGCTGGAGAACAAAAAACAGCCAGGAAGATGTTTTATGACCTGGAAACCCCAAATTGCTTTCAATAATGTCTTATTACTTCTTATCAATAAATTATTAGTAACTTAGGTCAGTGATTAGGTGCTGTGCTGATGTGGGTGACTTTTAAGATGCTGGCACTGACTTTCCTGTTGTCATTGCCTTCTGCAGGGCCACATCCCTGTGGTGTCAATTTGTTGATAGTTATAAATATTTCTCTGCCTGCTTTTTGTGCTAACGCAATGAAATATATAAGATATATATACAGAGTCCAACAAGGAAATTTGCATTATTACAGCAGCAAAGGGATA
>NW_024687812.1:0-709 GCF_008729295.1 Plectropomus leopardus | reverse complement strand
ATTTTATGCTTGTTTGTGTGTTTGTGTTACTTAAATGTTTTCTAGTCAATTTCCATCTTTTTTGCCCTTGTCTGCCTCTTCAAAATAAAAGCACTTCCATGTTAACAGTAAATAAACAAATAAAAAAGCAACATAAAAACAGTAAAAATGCAAATTTAACACATTAAGTGCTGAAAATTGAGGTCATAATACAGTTGTTTTTTGGTGTTAAAACATTGCTGTGACCCCCACTCTCTCTCAGGGTGACCGAGTACATCAGCTCATTGGAGCACACCCACTTCAGCGACGGCTCCTCACAGCCGTCCTCTCTGACCACCATCACCCAGCAGGCCGTCGCCGTGGACCTGGGGCTGGAGCTGAGCTGCGAGCCCAGCCCGGAGGCCTCGGAGCTGGGCCTGAGCCAGCCGGTCATCCAGCCTCTGTCTATCCAGGAGCTGCTGAGGGAGAGCAGCAGAGGCCGAGGTCTGGACCTGAAGAGCGGCAGCCTGATGACCGGGACCAGCGCTGCCAAGGCCGTGTGTACGCTGTCGACACAGGCCGACAGGTACAGATATCACATTAACCCTTCAGTGCCCACTTTAATTACACACACACTTGTATCAATCTGCACACAAAATGCACTTTACAGAATCAAGCTTTAAAATGATTATACATGAATATTATTTTCCACTTTCATAATTTTCATTTATTTTTTTTAACCAACATCAGT
>NW_024687811.1:0-367 GCF_008729295.1 Plectropomus leopardus | reverse complement strand
TTATCTTTCTTTTGGACCATCAATAATTGTTTAGGTAGCATTTTCATCCCTGACTATTTATTTTAGACCTAAAAAACACTCAATGTGATGTCCTGTCTTAGCAGTTTTTTTAAAATGACACCTTGCTATGAAAGTTCTGTATTGTACCTCACTTGTTTTCTGTTTTTGTTGTAATATATGAATTATTAAAAAATCAAATTAAATACTTGTTTAAAAGAGATGAATTGATCAATCAGTCAATTTATAAAGTAAAAACACTGAGCATTTGCTGATTCCAGCTGTTCATATATAAGGATGAACTGCATTTATTTAATTGTAAATTGAATATCATTAGAATTTGAAATGTTTTTCAGACAAAAAATAGCAA
>NW_024687810.1:0-2572 GCF_008729295.1 Plectropomus leopardus | reverse complement strand
TATTATCAAGAAGAAGAAGAATAAAATAAAATAATAAAAGAAAATGCATTCAAAAGCCCATACACACGCATCGGAAACTCCATATTCAAAATACAGCACACAAAAATATCAGAAATACATCCCACAAAAAAACATCCTTTTCCACTTTTCACCGTCTATATTTTTAAGGCAATTTTTTCACCATAATTTCATAATTTTTCATCTAAGATGGTGGAGAAAAAAAAGCTCCCCATTAACTTTTTCATTCCCCTGAGAAACTTTTGCAATTTGTTTTTTTTTTTCACAATCAACTTTTTTTCAAGAAGAAGAATAACCTAACAATAAAAACATAATTAAAAAATTAAACTCAGATTTCTAAACTATATACACATATTATTAAATTTCATTTAAGAATATCATATAGTGTTTTACACATAAGAGTCCTTGCAGAAGTTATGATTTTAATGGGACTGAAAAAAAATTAAAATGATATAAAGAGAAAACACAAGAGAAATTTCATCCATCTACCTTACTTTTATTCATGTCTTTTTCCCCTTTTTTCATCTGTCCTTCTGGCAACTTACTTTTTATTTGTCTTTCGATTCAGTTGTGACCATTTGTAATGGAAACATTTTGACTTGTATGCTTTTTGTTGATGTTTTTCATTGAAAATAGGTCATTTTTTAAGTACATGAGCAGAAATTAAAACTCAAGGTAAAATACGGTAATTTTGTTTACATAGTCTACATAATTTAGGTTCTTGGTGGTACAAGTATTATCCTTAGCCTTGTTGGTAGTAACAAAGCAGTACATTTGACGTATAGACATATAGATCCAGTATGCAGCTGCACAGGACTCTGAATCTTCAAATTTTGTTTTCAGGCCCCAAAGGGCCCTGGGTTGGCACAGACAATGCCTATGGCAAATAGTTATATATTATTTTAAGTCTCTCTAGTGACACTTACTATATTTTGAGTACATTATTAAAAATGACATAAATCATCAGTCCACATAAACACCTATTCTCCATTAAACAATCATACATAAAGCTGAGATCATAGACATTTAATTCAGACTTTTTAAAATCTAATTCATTTTATTTTTTTACTTTTTATCTCACAGTTTAAACTTTGTCAAAATTCACACACACACACAAAGTCTTCCGCTGCCACGTTTTATATATTAACAGAACAGCCAAATTACAAAAAGATGGAACAACAATAACAAAAAGCTAATTAACTTTGATTCCCACCTTCAATTTTTTTTACTCCATCATTTTTTTTCCACCACCAAGTTTCTTTCATTGCCCTTTTTTTTACAATCATTTCTTTTACCATCTAAGATAGTGGGAAAAAACAAACAAACATTTCTCCTGATTCCCCCCAATACCCTTCACCACCCAAAAAACTTTCTCAAATTTTCTTTCCACCATTAAGTTTTTTTCCCCCCACAATTATTTTTTCCCACAAAAATGACATAAATCATCAGTCCACATAAACACCTATTCTCCATTAAACAATCATACATAAAGCTGAGATCATAGACATTTAGTTTGTTTCTAATTCATTTTATTTTTTTACTTTTTATCTCACAGTTTAAACTTTGTCAAAATTCACACACACACAAAGTCTTCTGCTGCCACGTTTTATATTAAACAGAACAGCCAAATTACAAAAAGATGGAACAACAATAACAAAAAGCTAATTAACTGTGTGTTTTTGATGAATATGACTCAACATCTGTTTATTGGTGTTTCCCTCCAGCTGCCATCTTATTAGCATGGGCTGCAAAGGTTTCTGCTACTATTAAGGGAAAAATGATAGAAGCGTCTGCAAACACCTAGAAAGACAGAAAAATTCAACTGTGCATTAAAACATTAGAGAATAAGTTTTAAAGATGAACATTTGAGGACATGTTTTTTCTTTCCTATTGTTATGACAAAGTTATTTAGGTTTAGTTTTTAGTTTTAGTTTAACATAAATAATCTCTTCTTTTATTGTACACAGTGACAGTAATTTTTCTAAAAATATAACATAATACATTATTATTTCATGGGTCACCATTTTTTACCAATTAAAAAACAGCCTTGTATGTAAGTCTCTAACATTAATAACTGAAACATTACTTTGACACATAATACTTGATATCAAATACCTTCACAGGTTTAGCATCTGCACTGATTTTGCCCCAGGACACGGCCTCGTCAGGACTGGCCCCTGAGTCACAACCATCAAACTCCTGAGCCGTGGTCACATACACTGCATGGTCCGCTCCGTTCCTCTGGAGGGAGACAAACCAGTGTGTAACTGCTGCAAATGCACCAATGCATTTACACAAACCGCTACAACAGCCACAGCAATGGAGGTGTAGACAGCGATCACTTTACACTTTCAACTGCTTTTTTCCCACAGCCCTTTAAGAGAAACAAGTATATATAATTTTTAATCAATATGAAACAAGCTTGGACCCCCTATAATGCAGCGAGAACTCCCTTACTATCTATTGCTGTCATTCTCTTTATGTCATTTTATTCTTTTTTTTTTTTACTCTATTTTTAAAAGTGCCATATAAATAAAGTTGTTGATATTAATAT
>NW_024687809.1:0-888 GCF_008729295.1 Plectropomus leopardus | reverse complement strand
ATAAAAATAATAAATAAATGTTAAAACAAATATGAAACAAAAAAGCACTATGAGTCAACTATGAGTTTCATTATTATTAGCCCGTTCAGATCCTCCGTTCATTCCAAAGGACATAACTTTTCTAGGATGATTGGATCTATGATCACTGTCATCTGACTGTATAAATGCACAGACTTCTTTGATGGGATGTCTTTAAGCCAATCACAGCGCGCCACATCATCTAAAGGTGACTGCTGTTAAACCATGTCCCCTTTTAACCAGCATGGCCAAGGAAAGTAGGAAGCGCAAGGTAATTTTCAGTCCATTAATCATATTAATCATATTGTTAAAGCACATTATTTGGGTTCAAACTGTGTTTAAAGTAAACATGAGATGTTTTATAACATACACTTTTTTAAATATTACATGAAACATTTCAACATTGTTGAAGCTTGAACCTGCCTATCCAAGATTATCACGTAAAATGCAAAGCTTGAGACTGATCCCCCCCCAAAAAAGTACTTGTCAGCTTCTCATGCCCGGGACACACCGGCTGTGAGGTGGTGCAAACATCAGTCAGTATAATGTCTATAATATATGTCTACAATTTAAATTGTATTTGTATTTTAAATAAGTAATACTTAAATAAATAAAGCACAGATTGAGAACTCTAATATTTAGTTTCATCTTTACTAGATGATTTCTGCATTAAGATTTTTTGTCCATAGGAATTTACAAATTAAAAACACAAAAAAATGCTTACGAGTGCATTTAGAGTAAAAATACATCATTACAGTACTTTTATTATTATTTCACTGGTATTTTTATAATACTTTTTTAAATTGTGTGTGTTTTTTTGATTTTTTTTTTTATCGCAATGATAGATATGTACTTTATTCATTACATATT
>NW_024687808.1:0-466 GCF_008729295.1 Plectropomus leopardus | reverse complement strand
GGTGTCCCCTGGAGAGTGCCTTGATCAAGCTATTCTGAGGAGTTTTATGATTTTGTGTTTTGTTTTGTATTTTGCACCCCTCCATCACATTCTTTTTGCTCTTGTTTTAATATACTACTTTTTACTTTATTTAATTTTATTTAATTTTATTTTTGCACGTGTGAAACTAAACTAATTAACAAATATCAGTCCATAGTAGAGATTTTAGGTTTTGGCCTGTTATGGTTTTGGTTGTTTTCCACAATTAAGAGACTAAACTTTGTGATGCATTTAATGAAAATGTATTATTTTGACCCATAACTGCTAAAACTGCTAAAATTTTAACATATTATCATTAGAAAATGCAAAGTGCACACTGTAATTTTCCAGACTTCTCAGTGCCTTGTAGATCAGTTTTGAAGCCCAGTGCCCTACATTGAAGCCAATGGACACTTTAATCTTTTAACCTGTGTGTGTCATAAATAAT
>NW_024687807.1:0-418 GCF_008729295.1 Plectropomus leopardus | reverse complement strand
GTTAGCTTTAGCATTTAAATCCTCCCTGAGAGGCGTTAACCCTTTGAACTCTGAGCGACATTACTGAGATTTTTTTCAAAAACACAAGAAATGAAAACTATGAGCAACCTGGTGGGAAATGATCCGAAACATGCACGAAATTAATTGATTTAGATAATTATTTTTAAAAAAGGAAGGGGAAGTGTCAAAGGGAAAAATAATAATTATAATATTACATTTTATTTATAAAGCGCTTTTAAAGGAACTCAGAGATACTGTACAAAAGTAAAAAAGTAACATAAACATAATTACATAAAACACAAATACACAGCAAACAAATCAACGACGACATACAAAAATTACCCTGAACAGATGTCACGATTACATATTTAAAATAAGATTGTTATAGGATTATTATAATATTTTAATGTTTTTTTTT
>NW_024687806.1:0-448 GCF_008729295.1 Plectropomus leopardus | reverse complement strand
ACTAAAAAACAAAGTACAGACAAAGTAATCTGCTCCGCGGGGACGATGTTTAATATCACAACCAACCAAATAAAGAAAATAAGAAAATATTATACAGTTATATAATTTTCTTTAACTGACACATCAGCCCTAATCATGAATATCAAACATTCATTCATTTACAGAATTTTATCAGATTAATGTCCAAAATCTGACTTATGTCCAAAATCTGATTTATGTCCAAAATTTGATTAATGTTCTAAAATCCCTAAAACGATCCTTAAAACCTCCTAAAATCTGCAAAACATCCTTAAATTTGATTAAAGTCCTAAAACCATTCAAACGTCCTAAAATACTCGCATCGGTCGCCCATGTACTGATGTCAGAAACACAATAAGCTTCTAAGTAACTGTAGAAACTGTGAAACTGAAATAAATAGTTTCTCTTTGCTGAAATCACTGTGTAAGAC
>NW_024687805.1:0-237 GCF_008729295.1 Plectropomus leopardus | reverse complement strand
TTTCAATAACTTCTGGGCGTTATTGTTTCGCCCCTGCGCCTCTCCGATGGTTTTGAGACGGAAAAAAGTCGGTTCCTTCCGCGAAGTGGGCTCATTCTCATCGGCAGGATTGGTCAACTTCATCTGTCGGCGATTAAGTTTTGCATAAGATAACACCTGGTTAATTCTGCCGGGGACAGTGGACGTCCGATTCCGCCGGTGTCAGGTCTTCAGTGATGCCTGCACTCGCCGGGATTG
>NW_024687804.1:0-364 GCF_008729295.1 Plectropomus leopardus | reverse complement strand
TTCGGCAGTTATTTCGATGATTAATTATCCGTTAACGTTCATTTTTTTGTCAAACAAACACACCAAACATCCTCAGGTGTGTGTGCATTTACCTGTCGCTGTGTTCCTCCGCCTCCCGCAGCACAAACGCTGCGTTTTTCGCGCAGTTCAGGTGGAAAATGCCGCTTTAAAATATCGTATTTCTTTTAAATCGCTGTCTCGAAAAGAAAATCTCAAAAATGCAGCTAATTGAACCGGTTTCCCCAGAAATAATGACACGAAGTAAGCCGCCATCTTTCCGATCTGTATCAAGCCGTCAGTCAAGGATCTACGGAGGCTTAGGAGTGCCAAAAAAAGGCAAACAAAACAAAAAACGGACAATAAC
>NW_024687803.1:0-319 GCF_008729295.1 Plectropomus leopardus | reverse complement strand
ATGAGAGGATGGGGCTGTGGAGAAACCAGGGGTGGATCTGACTTGTGGATCTGACACAGAAGTTTTTGTTTAATTGAAACCCTATTCTGCTCTCATTGCATATTTGGCTTTTGGTACATTTACTTTTATCCCATTCTGGTATTTGTTACAATTATTATACATCTGCAAGCCCCTCAGCTGCCTTGGCAATGCGCCAAATATCAAAAACTCATTTAGTTTGTTGCATCTTTTATTTAACTGCCACAGAATTGAAGGTTACACACTATTGTCTTAAATGCTGTATGGGTTTTAACACCTTTGTGTGTGTGTGTGTGTGTGT
>NW_024687802.1:0-590 GCF_008729295.1 Plectropomus leopardus | reverse complement strand
TGTATTTTTATTAGATTTTCATTGACAGTTTTAATTGAAGACCCTTGACATGAGTTTGATCTTAGATTTGGGTGACAGTTTAGCATTTTACACTAAATATAAAAAAGTCTTTTTTCAGGTTTGGGAATTAGTATTTAGTTTAGTAGGAATTTAGTTGAACAGAGTTCCTCCAAGATATGGCTCAGAGAAACAATAAACTCGGTCTGTCTATCTATCATGATTTGTCATCTTACAGAGTAAATAAATCATGAAAGACTGCAAAATTGCACACAGGTTTTTTTTAAGAAGTTGAAAGAATATCAATTATCAGAAAACTGCATTTAAGAACATAACTACCATTCTTTTTTCATTGCTTTTGTGTTTAGTTAAATTTATTTCAAGTAATATTATTATCATGATATTCAACATTAGGGTGTATTGCATATTTACCTTCCAGCCCTAAACCAAAAATTAAACTCTGTAAATAAGAGTGTGTAGAAGTTGAATATTTTACATCAGGCCATATCAATTAAATTGACTTGTTTGTAAATTATAGTTAGATTGGCCTAAAAGTAGACAGTAATAAGTTGTCAGTAGTAGTCAGTTCATAG
>NW_024687801.1:0-264 GCF_008729295.1 Plectropomus leopardus | reverse complement strand
TTTTGGAGTGCCATCTAGTTCCATTACATTGGAGAGAAGGCAGACATTTCTAAAACAATTGGCAACTCACATCAAAACAAATTTTAATTGATAAATAGCTCTACAGGTAAGAGGAAACGTGTGTATTTGATTTCTGGGTGAACTGTCCCTTTAACGCTTTGATATGTGTCAACAATAACAACTATTTGCTGTTACTGGTATTTAAATGGCAATGATGTAGCTTTAAATAGTTATCCACCATTAACTTATAAAAAAAAAAAAAAA